>NC_057761.1:33352123-33652123 GCF_010389155.1 Erigeron canadensis | reverse complement strand
TATTTTAATAATTAACACTTTAAGCCCTTATTTTCTAAAAGTTTCCATTATCACAATTACATCAACCTACACCACTTAACACCATCACCACCAATAGTACCATCACCGACCCTACTAGTCCGTCTTCCCCACCGCCGCCGCATTGCGCGGGTAACATGCTCCTAAAATACTAAAAATAACTTTGATTTTGGTAAAGTTGTATTCAGACATACTTATTGAAAATTTAAATATCATGACTTAGTGATTTATGTAAGTAAATACATTATTTATTAGGTTGAAATGTTTAAATATAATACTTAAAATTAGATAAAACAAATTACGTAATATTCATGTATCAATTAGTTTACTTTTAATTACTATAATAATTTACTTGACTTACATATTTATAGTAGTCATTATACATCGACTTTATATCAAAGAAAATCCTTGTAATATGTGATTTTATGTCTTTTTTTCCTAACAAGCATAACTTATCTTTAGAACGACAACATTCGTAACAAGGATAATTCATGTTATAGGAGGTGTTAGTGTCGACTCGTCCTGACCCGAAGAGCTAAGTGGCTAACAACACTTACTTTTTTAATTTAAATAAATTAGAGAGTAGGACCTATCTAATTTGAAATTCTAAATTCGTCGCTGCATGTGTAATGAAAATTAACTCCAAAAATTATTGCGTTACTTGCGTAGTTGCGTAGCCCCTTTCTAGACGATCAACATTTAATGATGGGCCATACTTGCTAACAAACGGGCCTTTGTTGATTTGCTTGACTTTCGGGCCCAAATCCCTACATTTGGAAGTTTGGATACCTGATTTTGACTTTTTATGTGTTTTGATTTTTCCAACTACGTTTTATTACTTCCTCAAGTCATCTTATGAATCTCCCTTTTATATACATTGTCACTCATCCAAATGAGTACCAGCAGGGTACCTCACATGTTATGGCGATAACATTTAAAAAACAGTGGTTAAAAGTAACGGTATTGGTGAGTCATGATGATGGTAATGATAAATGATGGCGGCATTATGTATGTGTGGGAGGAATTTACATGCGTACTTAAGATTGTAGTTTGATTTGAATGATGGAAGGGAAAAAAAAATCTATTTATGCTCGAAAAAGAACTAGCTTTAACTCAACTAGTTGAAACTATTCTTTCAAAACTTTCTATTACGTACAATTGAATTAAGAAATTATGAGGCACAAAAAATCGTACACATTAGTTCGTAGGGGCCGCCAACCCGCGCATCAAATGTTTCGGACTTGAAAGCATTGATAATTGTTAAAATTATACAAACTATGTATTAAAGATAATTACTTTTACTTATTGTGTTGCATAAGTATCAATGCAGGTAAAAAGGACTGGTTTTGTCAAAAGAAGAAATAAAAAGAAGTCGGTGTCATTAAGAGAAGACGAGGGGCTAAAGTGAAAGATGGTAGTATAAATACCAAGAGATGATACCCTAAATTAAATAACACAATATTATACATATCTGAATCTATATCTCTCTCTCAATATTGTTGTCTATTATTTTTTCTCTGTATATTGATCGATTTTCTTGATCGATCAAATCGTCTTAATATTCTAAACAATTTGTTTATAACACATCTTCTGTATTAATCGAATCTATAATAATAATATCTTATTGGTCACATAATCGGGCCGACTAGATTCGTGTAAGTAATTGTTCTTGTTCATATTCTGGTATTAAGGTTTCGTACAATAATATACCATCTGAATAAAATTAAGGTATCGTACTATCGTCTGAGTATTTATGAGTAATGTATCATATACATTAGGCCTTGTCTAATCCTTAGGACTTAAATATTTAAATGAGCTTCATAACTCAATTGAGTGAAAACAAGATAAAAACACACATGACTCACAAGTGGTCAAAAAAACACACGCATATATATACGTAGTGTGGATGACATTAATTTCGAGAAAGACATCGCGATTTTTGCGTTCCAACGTGATTCTTATCTATGATATTAAAACGGGAACACCTCATTTTGATTTGGTACCTTTTCTTCACAAATGAAATTAGTTAATGTCTAAATCTTACGCCATCCGACGACCGCAAAGTATATAAATGCATTTAATACGTGCATTCAACTAAACACACACGCACGAACCTATTGTTCCTTGAGAAACTCTTAAAACCGAACCAGACTAATCAATTTGTATTTGTTCATTTCTAAGAAAACCATCGTCTTTCTGCCGCTAAACTATTCACGTACGCTATACATATAAAACATTAGCTATTACGGTTAAGTTTTTCTTTGTCATTACGATTACATAACAAATATTAAAAAGTTACTCGGGTTTCATACTAACTTAAGTATGAAACAGTGAATATAAGGTTGTTTCACACAACTTTAGATTTAGCTTTCCCTATATAAATATAAATGTTTTAAAAGGCAAAGCGGGCAAAACAATACTGTACAACTTAACAATATATTATAATAATTAAGATATATATGATGTAAAAACAGATCCATGCGTATCATAAATATTCACCACCGTCAGTCCACCATTGATAACCGATTACCGACACCATCTTCTACTAATGAATATTCTTAATGAAGAGTTCGGATCTAATCAAGATGTATGTTAGTAATATTCGAGCTTTGTATTAGTGATTTGCGCCCTTTGGATTTTAAGACATTCCATACCCGACCCGACCTGTCCCATATATTATATTATAATTTTGACATTATAGTAGTGTTTGTTTTTGTGTAAAATGTTGATCGATATGGTCAATGTTTAAGAAGCAAAGACCTCGATATAATTAATCAACAGAGCACGCATCATGATATGCTTGACCATATAACTAGCTAGAAACATACATCATAAAATTAAACTAATTAATCGAGTACAACATGCTGTACTTTTATTTATATAAGCATATATGATATATCAATACCCGGCCCCTATAGACTATACCATTCAATGCAATAACAAGTCAGTCAAAATTAACATATACATAAATACATTCCTCATATAACGACATATAAACAACCAAATACACGTATATATTTCACAAAGTCAGACGAAAAAGTCCGTGCATAACATTATTATATAATTTAAAAATTGCAAAATGGAATTATATAATACTCACACGGAATTTAGTCTAATTGCTCACGCACACGTAATTTATTTTTTTTAATATATAACCCCCCGCATTATATCACGGTCTAAAGTCATATATATCTTATTTACAACATACACACTTGACTATCTTCCTTTGAAACTTCCAAACCCTCCTTCAATATTAATACATATATATTCTTCATTTTTGCTCATATAGCTTCACTAAACTCAAATGCATCAAGAAATCCGATATCCGAATTCTGTTACTAGCACTTCTATGGATGATGATCGACATCAAGATCTTGCTAGTATTGATCTTGATCTTGAAGAAGACAAAAACAGCAACAAGAGGAGTAGTGATGATAATGATCAAAACATCCTAAATCACGAACCGGATGATCATGGTCAAAATGGTGATGATGATCAAGACGAAAACCAGATAAAAGACGAAAATATGTTAATTTATGAACCGGGTCCGTTATATTGTACGGACAACAACCCACCCGAGTCATATCAAGTTTGCCAAGCCAAAGTAGCAGACTGGCTAAACTACAACAATAATAACACATACATCGAACGCAAAGCGTCTGTTAAATTCGCTATATCAAAAACCCAAGATTCATCTCAAACCGGCCGGTCCAGTACTCATCGTGCTATTTCTTTAAACCAAAGACCAAAACTATCGATAATCGCGTTCAGAAAGAGACCGGTTCAACATTCAGATATCAAGTCTAAGCATAATGATAAGGTGGATAATGTCAAGTTGTTTAGGAACCGGTCTGAACCGGGGAGAGACTATTGTTTGTTAAGAACTGAACCGGTTTCTCCTAAAGTTTCTTGTGTGGGTCGAGTTGGGTCGGTTAGAGTTCCAGGTAAAAAAGCCGGGGTTTGGAGGAGCTTCAAGGCGGCTTTTTCGAATATGGTTCAGACCAATAAGGTTACTAAGATAGCTGCTTGAGACGTCCGGGTCAAACCGAAAATGATATATACATTTATTAGTAATAGTAATAATTTTTTGGTCACATTTCTTTGTTTAGTTCGTTATGGTTGAATTTACTTGTAATTATTGGTTGTCCGTTTGCGCCTTATATGTGTATATGTTTACATATACAACTCGATCTAGCATATAATCGAGATGTCATTTTTGGACTTTTTGGTACCAATATTTATATTAAAATCACTTATTATTATTTAATTAGTTATTATATATACTTGTAACTATCACTAGTGTATATATAGAATTTTGAAATAAAAGGTCTTGTTTGTCGACTATTGAAAATAACGACATTATAAAATGTGAAACAAAGTTTTCTTTTTCTACGACCTACATTTATTTAACGTGGCTAATGTGGTCTATGATTTCTACCCATATTTCAAGGCTACCTAGCTAGCCAGTGATTGCTTGAATTTTCAAAATTATAATTATGATATTAATAAAATATTATCAGTAATACTCGTACGTACGTAGTAATTTATTTAATGATATGTTTTGTTAATGTATCGTATAAACCTATATACTTGTAAGATGGGCGGATGCAAAGAATTATGATCAAGGGGTGTTCGACGACAGAAAAGTTTACTATTTTCTAGTTCGACTTGTGGTTGAGGAACATAAGTAATTATTTTTCGCTTCTATTAAAATGTTAATCTAACATGGTAGATGGTACATTATAATATTTATTAAAAACAAAGTCTTGAAAAACGTATAAAGATTAATATATTTTTTATTTTCACCATATAAGTATCAATTTTTACATTTTTAGCATTAAACTATAATACTTTTTAGTAAACTTTTTGTTCTATTTATTTTCAACACAAAACTTTCAATCTTTACACATTTCGCACTAAACTATAATATTTTTTAGTAACTTTGTATTCTTTATATTTTCACCAAAGTCTCGAAAAGCGTGTAAAGAATAGTATATTTTTTATTTTATTTAATTTCACCACATAAGTTTCAATCTTTACATTTTTAGCACTAAACTATTTTACTTTTTAGTAAACTTTTTGTTTTATTTATTTTCACCACAAAACTTTCAATCTTTACACTTTTAGCAATAAACTATAATATTTTTTAGTAATAGTATTTTTTTTTTCTTTTACTTTCACCACAAAAGTTTCAATCTTTACACTTTTAGCACTAAACTATAATACTTTTTAGTAAACTTTTTATTCTTTTTATTTTCAACACAAAACTTTCAATCTTTACACTTTTAGCACTAAACTATAATATTTTTTAGTAAACTTTGTATTCTTTTTATTTTCACCAAAATATTTTAACTCTTTACACTTTTAGCACTAAAATTTCATAGTTTTTAATTTTCTTTTATTTAAGGTACGGGAAAGCGTGTATAGAATAGTATACTTTTTATTTTATTTTTTATTTTCACCATAATAGTTTCACTCTTTACTCTTTTAGAACAAAACTTTTATAATTCTTAGTAAATTTTTTAATGTTTTTATTTTCACCACAATATCTTAACTCTTTACACTTTTAACACTGAATTTTTCTACTTTTTGATAATCTTTTATTTTAACTACAACATATTAACCTTTTACACTTTAGCAACAAACTTTTTAACACATATATTAAAAAGAAATGTACAGAAAAACTTGTAAAGAGTAATAAACTTTCTATTAATTTTATTTTCACCACAACATTTTAACCTCTTATACTTTTAGCACTAAATTTTTAAAATTTTTGATTTTCTTTTAGTTTCACCACAACATTTAAGTCTCTTACACTTTTAGCACTAAACTTTTACGCAAACGAGTTTCACTTTCACACAAAACTTTTACAGTTCAGTTTTTAACTGACAAATGTCAGTTTTTAATAATTTGAATAATACATGTTTTTTTCAAAAAGTTTATGGCACATTATCTCTTGAATAATACTGTATTTTTTATTAAATCCTTAACAAATGTAATGTCTCCCGAGGCAACGCTCGGGTGACATATCTCGTTAGAATTACAAACTTATTATTCTAGTACTATGTGAATGATGATAAATGAAATGGTATGCAATTCTAATGTCGTTTGGTAAATTGGTACTATCAATTTTATGAGTTATCATCGTAAATCCTAAGTCTAGTCATCTATCTATAATATAATATAACTAAATAAAAGAAGGGGTTGGGTGTACACTTGGCATCCCTAATCTCTCTCCTTTAACCTAATAATCCCCCTTCTTAATCCTCTATTCCTCTATTTATTTAATATTTATTCAGATTTATATATCTTGACACTAACCGTCCAATAGACGGAACTGAGCACTAGTTTTTTTTATATAAAATGAAATTAAAAAAATAGATATGAAGATAAAATTAACTTCAATAGTTTTTTTCTTTTTAACAGTGAATTAGTAGTTAATAGCTGGCATTCAAGAGACCACGGTGAAATCCAAGTGATTCGAACCACGTATGTCTGGGATGATACTAATACTCTCGAAAACCCCTTTAATAATCCACTCCTACAAATATAGAAAGTATGATTCGAACCATAATAAATTTCCCAAAGACCAATAGCTGTTTAATTGTTGCAACTTGATTGGCTAAATAGTTAATATTTCAAATAACTAAAACGTAATTAACTGTTTTGGTGCCAGTGGTTCTACATCATATATAAGGTTGTTCAGTACATAAGCTTAAGTGTGAAATTTCACATACTAATTTTGATCAGCCAACTCATCTCACCATTCATCAGTTTAAGACTAATTGAATACTCCTCTATATTACAATTTACAAGATAAAAATAAAGGATTAAGTATTCATTTCACACATAAAAATAGGCTCATTTGAAATGATGTTTGCAAGTGTCAACTGAAATCTGAACCATTCAACGACCGACAACTATGATAGTAGCGGTTTTGGATGATGTGATTTATTGTTTTCAATAAACGTAAGAGATCGATCAGAAAAAGAGATTGACAGGGGCCCGGTTAGGAGATTGGTCGGTTCCTTTGTAACACCGGCGAACCTCTCTAGTGACTCCGCTACTAATTGTCAATCACTCTCGGTTCATATAGTTTAAAGCATTCAATAATCTTAACATTGATAAAGTCAAATTTTGTTGGAACAAATTATTTGGGTTAATTATGTTAGGTTATAAGTTTTCTCTCACATATAATGAATTTTTTTTATATTAGTATTAGATAATGGAAAAGGTCTAGTAATAAGCCATTAGTGATAAAAAAAAAAAAAAAAAAAAAAAAAAAAAAAGGAAAAATTACTTAAATATACAAAAAGAAGAGCCTATTTTACAAAATAAGCACACTTTTTAAAACTTATGAATTTAAACACAAAACCCGTGTCTTTTGGGTATAAAACCCACGGAGTATATCAACCAATCAAAATTGACCACGTGGCTTATCTACTTTCCCCCATCTTCACTCGTTCCAGCACCCCATCTTTCTTTCTCTATTCCGGGATAATAAACCTTTGAATTAAACAAATCAAAACAATAAAATTACAAATCACCTTCAATCAATTAAACAAAAACAATAAAATGGACTCCGTATCTTGGGAAGAGAACGGATCAATTGCTTCCATCAACTTTGATTTTTTGACGAGACAAATGATGAACAAGAATTAGTCAGAGCTAAAAGTTTGACTCATGATGCCCTTGAAGAATTAAAGGGTTGTTTGGATTTACGATTTGAGTTTAGTTATAATGAGAATCCTGAGCTTTGCAATAGTTTGCCTACTTTGGAATTGTGTTATTCTATAAGTCAAAACCATCAAAAGTCGCCGGAAAGTTTGTCGATCGGTAGTGAGTCATCGTCGCCTGCGGCGAGTGGTGGTGGCGGGAAAGCTAATTGGAAGATTTCTCGTCCTCGTAAAGTTGCAATCTTTATTTGTTTATTTCTTTATGTCAAGGCATGGGGAATGGCTTAAAAATGTGCAGGTGATGATCCTGAAGATGTGAAATGCAGACTGAAATTTGGGAAATCAAATTATGCAGCTGAAATGCACCCATACAACAATGTTAATACTGTATCTTATGCTGGGGTTGACCATTAACAACACATTTGATCGAGAATATCAGGTTGAGATGTTGTATACTTTGATAAATAAAACTTCATCTTCTAATTGTTACTTGTTGACAAATGTTCCTATGCTCTATTTTTTCCCAAAAAAAATAAATAAAGGATAAGCGGAAAAAGGATACATGAGCAAATATTAATAGAGCTCACATGGTTTGATTGTGGCCTATTGACTATCTTAGCTTGTTTGAGTTGAATGTTGGAAGGTATTGTGATTATGTGTCATAAACAATTTAACAGCAATACAAAGACGTAAAAGAAAACAACCTTGTATAATACTTGCTCTGTTCAACCATTTACACTCGAGATGAGTCAATGCACATAAACCTGGACTGCCATCTTGAATAAGACCTCTCATGTCTGTGGAGTTTGTGAGGCTGTTCCCTGTCACTACATCGTCTTTGTTATGAGCAACACCCGGTTCAAAGGGGAAGGTTCAAGAAATGTAAATGGAATTCAGGTTACAGTCACACCATCTCGACAAAAGAAATGGTTAACTATTAGCCAGGCAAGGAATAAGCATATGATAATGTTCAGAAATTTCTTAATAACTTTGTCTTCATTTTTATAACATGAAACCATTTAGGGAATTACAAAATAACTACCACATGCCCACTACTACCAAACTGGCTAAAAACTAGAACCATGAATTTAACAGAGTACAACTAAAAAACCGTAAAATTAAAACACTTAAAATTCTTATTTTTGATATTATGGCGGTGGTAGACTGGTAGTGATTCTTTCCCCTCGCTCTTCATATGTGTGTGTGTTTCATTTGTGTAGGTAAGATATGACCCAATTAGGGATGGGGTGGTACTGGTATTGTGAGTCGGTGGAATAGAAATATTAACATGTAAAAATTTTGTCTGCTACCTCCTACCACCATATCATTATAACACGTATATTACACATAATAGTTTTTTTTTTTAATTTCGGCTTTATTAAAAAATGAATAAAAACCACCCACATTAGTAGTTATTCTATCTTCAAGTAAAATAACTTACGGTGTAAAATGCTTTTCATACAAATCTATTGAACATAAATATA
Organism: Erigeron canadensis; assembly: GCF_010389155.1. Classification (NCBI taxonomy): domain Eukaryota; kingdom Viridiplantae; phylum Streptophyta; class Magnoliopsida; order Asterales; family Asteraceae; genus Erigeron; species Erigeron canadensis. The sequence continues at coordinate 33,642,945 of NC_057761.1, read as the reverse complement.
ATATTCCATATATTTGCTTTCAAACTTTTATGTATATTATTTTTTTTTTTTTGTATCATTTTAAGCAATAATGTCAAATAGTTGCGTTCATATTTGTTTTGTTTGCTCAATCCTTTCCGATTCCTGTTTGTCATTGTTATAAGTTCGTCTAATAAATGTTTTATTGAAATATGTGATTTTTTCTGCTCCGCCGCGAAGCGCGGGTTAAAATTACTAGTTCTAAACAAAAACAAAGAGTGAAGGCGGCAGAACTTGAAGACGGCGACGAAGTCGGCCAGAAAGAAAAAGAGAAAAAGGAAGAAAGAATAGCGGGTTTCAGATCAAACTAAATATGTCAAATCATTTCTAACCAATTATAGGTGTTGATTATCATCTTTTTAAGGTACTAGTTCTTAGTTTTTTAGTTTAATTAATAGTTGTATAAAAATACCCTAGGTCAAGAAAAGGTGGCTGTTTAGGTTTATAGTAATTTCTTAGTATCCGGGCTCAACTACGAAGCATATATTAAAATTAGGTAAGATTTGGAGATAGTTTTTGTGTCACGTCATGTGACATAAAAAGTTTAAGAAAAGCTATGATTTTGTAAGATAATGATGAAATAATGATAAAGAAGTGAAAATAATTGGCTTGGAAAGTATTAGGCAAATAAAAATTAGATTAGACAATATGTCTCAATATTGATGATTTATATGAATTTGGTTAATAGGTAACCAAGGATTTTGAGGAATACAAGTGTATGATGTAGCAGGAAGTGTATGATGTAGCAGGACCATAGGTGAGTATATGGAAGTTAAACTGGGAGGTTTTCATATGAGGGCAGATGTGCGTTAAATTTCTCATATGTTCATTATAGTTATATAATGCCGTATTTGTTTAGTTGTTTTAATTGTTGAAAATATGTGTTGAAATTGCAGTTATTAATTAAAGTATTAATGATTGAGCCATAACATTGAATTCTATGGAACTCGGTTATATAATGTGTTATCTATTCCATGTAATGGTGCAGTTGGTACTAATATAGTAGTAGTTGATTTGTAGTCTTGTTTAGTTATGTGATATGGCTTTTGTTAAAGTTATGAAGATAAATAAGTTGCAGCAATGACATTGTTGTCATGGTGATTAGTATGGTAATAGAGAAGTTAGTAGCAGAATTTGTTATCGATATATAATATTAAGCTGATAGATTAAGCATAATCTCAATTGTAGTTGTAAGTTTTAGGTAATAACTAAGCAACTTGAAGATTAATAGCCAATATTTGCAGTTAACCATTGTTATTGGCTTTAGATAATGATCATGCCAAAGGCAGAATTTAGGTCATTGATGTTGTATATTTTGGTATGATTATAGCGCTGAATCCACTTAATTGTGAGCTAGAACGCTGAGTAGGATAGAAATGTGATAGCCACGTTGTTCGTTGGAATAGGAATGGTTTACCTAGATGTTTTTGTTGTGTAAGTGGCTATATTATACAACTACACGTGCTTTATTTGTTATGTGATCGTAGAATTGTGTTAGTCAAGTTGTTATATATGTATCTAGATGTTTGTTGTGTAAGTGTGTATGTTGTGTAATCACACATGCTTTAATCATTATGTGATTGTGTGATGTAAATTCAGATACATATAAGGTTAATGTGCAGATTTTGTGGATGTATGTAGATTGACATTGTAGAAGGGATGTATTAAAGAATAGCAGTTAATCCTTCTATGCATATAGCTGTCTTATTTACTTTCTTATAGTTTGATACAATGACTCTCCTAAATTTAGCAGGCAGAATTGATTATATGGAGGTTGGCTATATCCGTGTAGTTTGGTCCATATAATGGAACAATTGGAAGATTATACTTGCAGACTATCATGAAGTTTATCTTATGCAGTACAATATACATGCAGTTTATATAATGCAGAAGGTTACACGCAGTTTATATAATGCAGAAGGTTAATATGTTTATTTTCTATATATTCACTTAGCGATGTGCAACTGGATAGGATGAGCATGAGGAAAGTCATAGCCGTGGATGATCACTTGCCGAAGGTTTATGCAAGTAGTACCTTTAAATTACAGTCGAGTATATTATGCTTGTTACATTAATAGCCCATATTTTGGAACTAAATATGTAATTCTCTTTAAGTTAGCAATGCGGTCGTTAAACCGAGTTGTGTCAAGTATTTTGGCTGTTTAAAGCAGGTTGTTTTGAAAACTAGCAGGTATTGATTGTTGATATTACGATGAGGTCATGCCGAAATTTCTAATTTTTCTATGGCGCCGTTTGAAATAAATTGGCATTCGGCATTGTCGAATAAATATGTATTTACTGAATACATATTTATCTATGGAAAGTTAAATGAAGTTTTCTTTAATAATAATAAAAAAAAACGGGCGTAACATTCCTGGACCAATCTTTAGTATCCACGGACTCCCTTTTCTCGTCTCCCTGCTCGTTGATCTTCTCTCATATCGGGCGCTTCATTTTGCATGTTTTTCCTTCAGGGTGGTGATGGAATCTACAACAATTATAGCAAGTAATATTGATAGTAAACACAATACCGCTTTAACAAATTAACAAGTTACTGATTAAGGAAAAACCTTTGTTGCCATAGACTTCGGTTACTTGGGTTCTTGGTGAAAGATATTACAGAATAAATGTCAATGACTGCAAAACAAGGTGATCTTAGCAAAAACCTAATGCAGTACCACTAGGAAAAGTTTGGAAATTTGCTAAACATGGACTTTTACTGTCGCACTGGTACAATAATGGCTCGGTATACATTATGTCGAGGTGGCAAAAAAGGTATCCTGTTGGGTAAATGGTAAAGTTCAAAATTAGTAACTCTTGGGTGCAGCCCTCATAGACAATAGAAGATAAATAATTAGTATTTTTTCTGAAAGCCCAAAATCTGTTTTTCTTTTTCAATACGACAGACATTGTGCAATCTCAGCAGACGGATATCGTAAACCTTTGTAAAAGGATAATCTTATCATACGAATCCACAAAATTCACATTATTTCTACATTATTTATATTCAAATAAATAAGAAGAACCGTAATTAACTACATCAAAAGAATCCTTCATATACCTCATGTGGGTTTGCCATCAGAAGAGTTCCAGCAAGAAGAATCCGTACCTTTAGGGTTTTTCAACCAAGATCAATACCACCAAAAACGATCAAGGGTTTTATACCCTTCATCGTTATACTAACCAGTACCGTCCCGTACCACACACCAAACAATTCAAAATTCACATTAGTGTTGTTGTTTAACTCATTTAAGGATGTGGTTTGATGTATGAAAGATCAAACAGAAAGGGTGGAATCAGATTATTTTTTCTTGATAAATTTGTGAAGGGTGGAGAAAAAAGGTGTTTGGGGTAAAGAGAAAGAAGAAGAGAGGTCGGGTGGAGAACAATACATGTAGAGGGATAGACACGTGTTGAGTTTTAATTGGGTCGATGAATCCGTGTGGTGTATAAAAAAAAAGTCACGGGTATAATGTTCAAATTGGTAAGATTAAAAAAACGAGTCCAATTCATAAAATAGGGTCTCTATTTTGTTTATTCAAGTAATTTTCCCAAAACAAAACTTACATATATTAATTACATAAACATGTTTATAATATTTCATTTTAAATAAAAATTTAAATTTTGTGTTACGCACAATTTTTCTATAAAAAGAAAAATATAATTAAATTTTGGGTTTTGCTAAACAAAACCCTAAGAGCTTTCTTTAAGATGCATTAATTAGTTGTACACTTACCATAAAAATCAAAAACCTACATTTAATATAGAATTATACAACCTTTTTATACATGTTAAGTAACATTTCTTTAAATTTTTAATCCTAGACATATTTACTTATTTAGTAACACGAACCGTTAGGACATACAAGGAGTTTTTTTTAGTATAAAATAAACCGAACTTTTTTATTTTAAAAAAGAAAACCGAAAATATTTTATTTTAATAAAAACAGAAAACTATATATCCCGTAAATAATAGAGATAAATTCCAGAAAAATAAGATAATATCTGGGAGAGATCGGGGGAAGAATAGAATGATGGCGACTTCAAAAATGGCAGCAGCGGCAGCGGAGAGGGTGGGTTCGGCGGTGAGACGGCAAGCCCTAACCCTAACAGAAACAGCCGCCGGTAGAATACGTCACCTATTACAGCAGCGTCAACGGCCTTATCTTAAACTTGGCGTAAAAGCTCGCGGCTGTAATGGCCTTTCTTATACCCTTAATTATGCAGGTTTGATGTTTTTCTTTATATATATATATGGATATATTTTATATAATAAATTAATATATGTCTTTTTATTATGCTATATTCTTTTATCTATTTCCTATTCATTGTAAAAAAAATTCATTATAAGCTTTTAGATATTTCTTGTATGTATTTCGGAATCGAATTATAGCGTAAAACTAGGATATAATAAATTAATAATTTTCTGTTGTGGATTGAGATAATATGTTTTGTAGTGAGTTTGTTATAGGATTTCTGGTGTAAATTTGTGATAAGTAACGAAATCCTTACGTAATGATCATATTATCGATTCGATTGGTGGATTTTTTTGATAATAAAATCAACATAAAGAACTAATAAAGAATTGCACATTGATTAAGGTGGTATTTTAGGAGAACTTGTTTTTATAGCCAATAGCTTAAATTTTTGAAGTATGCGGCTAATAAGATGATTCCAAGGTGTTTGTGTAAGCTTATATTTGTAGACTTGTGAAGAAATAAGCTCAATAGCTTTAGGCCGAGAATTTAAGTTTATTGAAAATTTGCACCAGCTAATAAGCTAACTCCTGATAACGTTTGGGGTGGGGTTCGTTAGAACATAGTGTTGGTAAAAACTAAAAACAGGTCAAGAACTAATCAAAGTTCGTTAATTTATAACTCCATTGAAGTTTTTTGATCGTGTTATAAAGCATTTACCACTGAAAATATTAATAACTTAACTGATGCATTTGTGAAATCCGACGCAAATTTATAAACATTGTAAACTTGTTGAGTTTAATGCTTCAAAGTTCTATCAAACACTAAAATGGAGGCAAATGGTTGTCAAGTTTGTGAATTTGCCGACAATTTTGAGATTGATCATTCGTTTTGCCAATTTTGATTAGGTTTTACTGTTCTAGGGTTCTTACCAATATTTGAAGTTCTTATCTGATCCTTTTTTTAAAACCCAAATATGGTTTTAATGCAGAATATGTCACATGACATTTGTGTGACATTGGCATCCCATGTATTATCTCTTTCATTGGTATCAGGAGAGGGCCTATCACCCAACTCGTTATCAGCCATTTATTTATATAGGTTATCCAACTTGTTTGATACCAAAGTTGTAATTTTTGATCCACCTTATGTAAAAAGCCGATGTCTTGTAATATTTCCTGAGAATGCTTATAACTTGTACTCTAAAGCCGAATGTCAAGTTTCCACTTGATATATGAGATTTTTCCTATATAACTCGTACTCTAAAGCCAAAACACATAGTGGGCCATTCACTGTTGTTGTTAGGAGATCTTGTTTGAATTTCTAATGTTATCATCTGCATTAGTAGTTTTTTGAACTATCTGAAGCATTAATGTCTTAAATATGCAGATGAGAAAGGGAAATTTGATGAGTTGATTGAGGACAAGGGTGTGAAGATATTGATAGACCCAAAGGCTCTTATGCATGTTATTGGAACCAAGATGGACTTTGTTGACGACAAACTCAGGTTAGAGGCGCTTGTTATACATTTTTTAGTTTCTTTATTTTCAATTGGGGGTACCTTGTGTGGACATATATTGGTTCTGTTATGACTGTGGTGCATGGCTTATGGCTAGTTTTCTCTTGTATACATGGTTTTAAATATTATTTATATAATCTAAGAGTCCTTTAGAGTGAAAAAAATTTATCAAATAAAAGTGAAATACACGAGGTATCTGCATTAGGAAACAGATAATGAGATCTCAGCTGACACCCAGGTTATAATTTTTTACATATACAAAGCACCTACTCATTTTATCCTATGCAGGAGGTATAACATATGGGTATTGGATGTTAATTTGAAACAAAGTTTGGATTTTTTTTTATTTGATTAAAATAAAACCTGAAGCCATATTCCCTTTTTGTCAGTTCACTTCTCTATCTCATTCCGTGTTTTTCTTGGTTGAATGAACAATCAAAGGCTATCAGTCCTAGTATGTCCTCATACTATAGTCGATCTTCGTGATAAAAACCTGTAAAAGGTCTGTATTCGAGAGATTGACCAGTTCTCCATGATCTTTCATTGGATTTATATCTGCCTTGCATGGAGTGCCACCAGGAATATGATAATTATACCTGTGCAGTGATAAAGATTAAAGAAAAAAAATGTGACGACGATTTAAACATAAAATAATACAATATAAATGTAAGTATATAACTGACGCATATCAATAAAGTAGCTAACTGATTGTTGAGACATCTGAAATGTTGAGTGGTCAATAGGAGTTATTCATGAGGTGATTATGTATAAGTGAGCTGTAAGTTTTGTACCTAATGGTAGTACATTAGTGGGTGTTGTATTCGATGTTGATTTCTCAGGGTTGTTGCTATTGCAATACCATGCTTCCGTTTTTTTAATATACCTTAAGTTGAGTTCTGTAAACACACAACCAGTATCGATGTGAAAAAAAAAACAAAGTGAACTGTTCTTTTCTTTTTCAAAGAATCTTAAGAAACCCTGATTGATAGACTTAGAAGATAAACTCATAAAAGTAGGTTCTTAGGAGACATGGTTCATTGAATCATTGGTTCTGGAACTAGCATGGGAGTAAAAGCGCTTTACTGAAGTACCACCAATCAATGCAATATAAGGGCATAGTTCACTGTGACTGGCTTGTAACTTGTAATGCATATAGCGCTCAAGAGTAAGATTGAAAACATAAATATTAATATTAGCATTGACGCCATTATACTTAGCAGTTGCATTTCTAGAAATGTGATGTATGCTTAATTGCTTATAGCAAAATTAAGAAGCAATGACTAAGGAAGAGACGGACATGCTAACTGGAACATGATGAGCAAAATGAGCAATAGAATTGTTGAAGTATTGAACCGAAGACTTGTATCATTTAGAGTTGATTCATCCTATAAACCAAAAATTATATTTCGACCATCAAGATAAGCAATGATAGTATTTTCTCAATTAAGATAGATAAAGACTCCTAGTACTTCTATGATTAAGCAATAAGTAAGATAAAAGTATCTAGTTTAGTTAATAGTTACTGGAGTAAGGTTGATTTGGGCGTAATGAAACAGAGATGGTAACTGGGCGTCGACATCCTCGATTTCCATCTCTATCCTAGAGTTGGGGTATAATTACTGTTAGGAATTAAACTGCACACACACAATAACGATTCTGAATTTAAATAACAATTATGAAGAACACAAAGGATTTAATGTGGTGTCTGACATTACACTGTGTGAACTAATCCACGCGCCGGTGTGTGTGTGTGTGTGTGTGGGGGGGGGGGGGTGTTCTAAAGAGGTTTTTTTTTATTGAATTTCCACTCGATACATGTACAAGAGATGATAGAATATATAGGCTTCAGTTAGGGTTTAGCAAAACTTGCTCTCCAAGTTTAGACATATTAGAACTAGGCCTAAGTTATGAGGCCGGCTGCCGATCCTAAACATATAAGGCCTTCTGCCTTTAGAATCTGCTAGAATTTTATAGTGTTTTAGTGGCCCGTAGACAACACTACGGCAACAGTTACATCATTGTCCCCGTCTCTAAAGGGGACTGAAATCCCTCATTCGTGTAAATGTGCTTTCTATATATCAATATATGTATAATTACATTAAAATTGATGACATTGTATTGTTGGATATGAGAAAATAGGAACTGAAAAACCAACGTACAATGTACCAACTATTACATTAACCCGATATGCAATTGTACAATCAAGAACTGTGAACGTTATTCAACAAGTTCAAAAATAATTTTTAAGTCAATACTTTGCAAATGAACACAGATTTGAATTAGCCCAAAGTAAAATGTCACAGTTTGTATGAAAGAACAAAACAGAAGCTACAGAATAAGCAAAATGCAAATAAACTAGAACAGATATGAATTTTATGTGGGTGTATATGATTGGTGTGGCCAGTTTACTCCACCATTCAATCTAGAGAGATAGTTCTTGTTAATTTGGTTGGTCTGTAGTTACAGTAGCATGGATCGTGGATCGAGTATAAATAAGTAAAAAAAAGAAGCTTTTGCTTCAAGAAAATAAGGTAAAACTGTAATTCGGAAAATGCATGCTGATGCGGCATGAAAAACACACTTTCAGGCTAGAGTATTCTTCACACTGAATAACAACAAATTTCTTGGTTGTTTAATTTGTGTATTAAGTTCAGAGTCCATTTACATAACATTTTCTGCCATTTTATGCATTATTTCATCATTAGATTTTAGATCATGCAAATTTAGTTACAATTGAGGATCCTTTTTCTTTAAATTTACAACCTGCCTATATTATAATGTGTTAGGAATAAAACTGCACACACACACAATAACCAGAAAATAACAAGAAAGAAGGACACGAGAGCTTTAATGTGGTATCTCACACTAAACTGTGTGAACTAATCCACGAGGGGCAAAGAGGCTTTCTGATTATTAATCCACACAATACATGTACAAGAGACAAAAAGTATATATAGGCTAAGATTAGGGTTGCTAAACTTGCTCCCCAAGTTTCCTAAAAAAACGGGCCTAATTTAATTAATAAAGGCCTGCTGTAATTTAGCTAAAACAGAAAGAAGGCCTGCTGCCTTTAGAGTTGCTGGAACTTTCACAATCAATTAAGGCCGACTGCCTTAATTCTGACTTTCATTAGCCTCTTAATGGGCTAGGCCGTAGACAACAATAACCAACAATCTCCCACTTGGTGTCTTCGGACCTCGAACTGCACCATCTTCAATCTCTTTTGTACGTCTGTATTAAGAACCAAATCCTGTTCTTCAATGTGCCCTATTTGCCCCTGGGCATTCTTATCAGTTCACGTGAAGGCCTGCCAGCTCATTTGTCATGGCTATCTCTGCCCCATACTCGTTCTCTGTCTCTACCGGCTCCCACTGAAACGAACTGCCAGATCCTGAGAACAAACACTCTCCTTGGTAAGCAAGAAATCATCCGGAGAGAATTTATCAGTCGAAATCTTGGTTTTCACAACCCACTGTTGTCTAGAAGCTGTAACTGAAGCTTTGACTATCTTACTGCCAATGCTCCCACTGTCACGATGTCCCTTGACTGGTCTAACCTTTCGAACTCGTTCATCCTGAATCTTCACAATGGCTCTAGGTTTCTCTCTTGCAAAGCAAACCCTCTTCTGCCCACGAGATTCTGTGAATCGAACTTCCTTTTTCTTCAGAACTGATCTATTTTGATCTTCTGAGGTCAAACTAACAAAGTATAACGAACCTCTCTTGTGTCTACGAGCTATCACTAGATTACCTTTAACAACTTTCCACTGCCCATTCTTGAACTTAACCTCGTGCCTTGAGTCATCTAGCTGCCCAACTGAAAATAAACTCTTCTTCAAGCTTAGAACAACCTTCACGTCTCTCAAAGTCCAAGTAGTACCGGCTGAAGTTATCAAATCCATATCCCCTATGCCCGTAACATCAAGTATATCATCATTTGCCAACTTAATTTTTCCAAAGTCCCCTACTTTAAGATTCTTCAACGTCTCACTGTTGTGGGTAGCATGAAACGAAGCACCAGAATCCATTACCCAGGAATCCACACTACTTTCTACACTACAGATTAAAGCATCTGCTTCATCATCTAAAGCAAAAGTAGTATTCACCTCTTTTTTTTCATTCGGACATTGATCTCTAAAATGACGGACCTCTTTACAGTTCTAACAAGTCACATCATTACGAGCCTTAGACTGACTCTTTTTTCTGTTTCCGCTTCTACTACCCCTGTTATTACCCTTCCTCTACCTACATTCAACAAGTCACTTGATGATTCGACAGAATTCTTTCGTCTGACGGCCTTGCCTAGAATTAAATCTCAAATCCGAATATTTTGGATCTTGCTGAACTTGTAACAGCTGTAACAGTTCTGGACCAGCTGTAACAGTTCTGGACCAACTGTCAGGTAATGAAGATAACAGTAGCAAAGCCTGGACCTCATCATCGAATTTTATTTGCACTAACTCAAGTCTAGACAAAATCGAATTCATATTATTGATGTGCACTGTTACTCAACTTCCTTCTTTCATTCTTGTATTCACCAAATCTCGAATCAAGAAAACTTTATTTGCTGCCGAAGGCTTCTCGTACATATTAGACAACGCATCCATGATTTCCTTTGCTGTCTTCTCTTTCAGAATGTTGAACGCAACATCCTTTGATAATGTCAGCCGAATAACTGCCTTAGCTTTCTTATCCAAAGTTTTCCATTCGTCTGGTTTTATCGTCTCCGGTCTTTCACCCGACAATACCACGTCCAATTCCTTCTAAACTAGCAAATCTTCTACTTGCATCTTCCACCAACCGAAATCTTTCCCGTTAAACTTTTCAATTGTAATCTTTCCGTCGTTTGCCATTACAATGACTTAACAAAAGCTGATCACGAAAAAAGAGCGTCTAACAAGAGAAAAGAGTAAATCTACTGCTGATTAACAATGAACACCCAATTCAACTGCTGATTGATACTGTATACCCAAAAACCGACTACTGATTAATGCAATATACCCAAAATCGAAGCTTACAGACCTTGAATCCCAAAATCAGCTGCTAATTCACAAAGTGAAAAGCCTAATCTGCCAAATTGAGCCCTAATCTGCCCAATTAAACCCTGATCAGCCCAATTGAACCCTAATCTGCCCAAAATCAGACCTGATTCTACCAGATCAGACTTAATTCTGCCTAATTTTGACTGTTCTGGCTGACGGTGGAGGCTGTAGTGGCTGTTTTTGGCCGGAACCCTAAACTGGGTGACGGCTGTGGTGGTTGGACTTGGCTGCAAACCCTAATCTGGGTGACGGCTGGGTGAATTTGTGATCTATATGCAACCTGCTCTGATACCACTTTTTAGGAATAAAACTACACACACAATAACCAGAAAATAACAAGAAAGAAGGACATGAGAGATTTAACGTGGTATCTCACACTAAATTGTGTGAACTAATCCACGGGGGCAAAGAGGATTTCTGATTATTAGTCCACACAATACATGTACAAGAGACAAAAAGTATATATAGGCTAAGATTAGGGTTGCTAAACTTGCTCCCCAAGTTTCCTAACAAACGGGCCTAATTTAATTAATAAAGGCCTGCTAACAAAGTCAGTGAACTTGTGCCACTAACTAAACTTACGAGGTGTTTGGAATTGTATATTTTAAAGGGCTTATTGTGAATGAAATAAGAACCACGATCTCCACCTACTTTGCTTTAAAATTAGACTATTTTCCCTGAAAAAACTAAAACCCCAAAAATATGTGGGTTATTGAATCCACCATTCTGTTATACTTGCTCCTGAACTATTTGGATGTCGTTTGTCTTTGATGCAGGTCTGAATTCATATTTATTAACCCAAACTCAAAAGGCCAGTGTGGCTGTGGCGAGTCTTTTATGACAACAAGTGGCGCAGAAGCTGCAAAAGCCAGTGGCAGTACTTGATCATCTGCGCAACAAACTTCGGTAATGCCTGAACCACACACCTCATAGTCAATGTATAGTTTGTGTTACAAAGTGTGAATTACCTATGTAACCTATTTATTGTAATAATACCTGTTTCTTAAGTTCGAAAAGGGATATTTTTTCCCACTATGTGCGCTTCCACGCCTCCCTGATTTGAAACATTGTTTGGAAAGAAGAGGGGAGGGCCGTGATTGTATTTTTGCACAAGTTTGTTGTTTGATACTAGGTGAGTGAATTTGTAGACACGAGAGGGTAAACTTTTGCAGGTGCAGCCAGTAGGTGTGGTATGTGGTGTGTATTACCTAATAAGTTGATGGCATATGTAGAACTCATATACATGATTTGTTATACGTCAAATTCAAGCTATTTAACTCTGCAGTTAATTTTTTACTTATTATGTGTGTGTGTGCCCAGCCCATAGATCTTAAATTTGATTATATTTGAAGATAAGAAGTTAAGTTCCGTTTGAACTCATTTTTGCAGAGTTGGCTCCTCAAGCACCAATTCATTCATCCCCCTTTCCGAAATTGAGTTTCGTCTATAACAGAAGGAACCAACTCTTCTATTTTGATCCATGATACTAACAGTAGTTAGCCTTTGGCACCCTTTTTTGGCCGAAGGGTAGTTGGCAAAAATGGCAAATTAGGCTGTCTAGGTAGTTTGTAAAAAAATGTACTTTATTACTCTATATAAAAGTATAAGTTAGTTTGTCGATTAATATGTTGTTTGTCTATTTTCTAACTTCTGGAAAGTAATGTATTAAAAGATAGCAATGTGTTAACATGATAACCTAATTCTGTTTCTTTCTTATAACAAAGAGATTGCAAATCAGTCCATTCAATGAGCTTAGTTTTGGTTGGTAGAATAAATAGTGAATTTTTTCCGAAATTTAAAGTATCTTAAGTGTAATTTCTATACCGTGAGGATGTTTTGTGTTAATTCGTATTTGTAGAAAGAACTACCATAGCAAAAATGGATCAGATATGTAAAGTCAATAATCGTTTGGACTTTCTTAATGGTGGATTAATAAAATGAAAATGATTTAAGTATTGATAATATTCTTTATCGTCTGGACCATATGATAGTCGTCAAACAATCGCTGTTAATCACATCTAATAATGAAACGAACACCATTTTAGAAAATTCTGTAAATTTATTCTTTATTCTAATTTTATTTCTATTTTAATAGTAGCGAAATTATGTTGGTGATTGTTTATAGTTTTTATCTTGTATTGATATTTGATACACACGTATATTTATCGTACACTAAAAATATGTCAATTCAATCGTTGGAGGTGTTCTTAAATTATAATGTTGTCTTGGATCGTTCCAACTAGTTGTGATGTACTTTTAGTTGTGCTGGTTAAGCAAAATAGATTTGAACAAGACATAGACATTGATGGAAATATGGAATTGAGTCGACGTGTGTAGTGTTGTTGACCTCCTTTTGTTGGGATGAGACTTTGTGGAAGGAAAAAAAAAGTCATGTAACTAATAGGAGTAGTTAGGGGAAACCAACATTGCCATTTACTCATGCTCCATACAATAGGTTAGTAAAACAACTAACATCACCTAACTTGAATTAGTTTCATTGTTTACAAAAGATCAATAAGTTTATTGGGCAAAATATATGAACCATTTTGATTATTTACTATTAACTATTGTATCTTGACATCTTCATCACATTGTCATTTGAGCTTTTCCAGTCCAACAATTGGGCTGTTTATCTTTTGTGTTTTACCCATTAAAGAATTTTAAGTTCGCTAGATTCTAGCATACAAAGGTGAGAAAATTTTAAAATTGGTGTAACTACATAAGATGAAGGAAGGTCTAAATCACCAACGTTGTCAAAAGGGTTTCGAAATGATATATAGATAATCCACCTACATTACATCCTGTTAGATTCTAAGACTAGCATACATTGGATAACTCATAGAAAAAAAAATATAATCCGTAAATGTTTTCATTATAAACAAAAATACAAAAACTTAAGCAAATCGGCGCAATGGTCACCATATCAGCAACCACCATACCGATACCATGTCTAGATTGTAGCAGCATCACAACATGATAGACTGTGTCACAACATGATGAAAATGATTACAGACCGTGGCAAAATAACTATTATTCGTTCTTCCAAATAAATTCGTATAAATCTTTCGAATCTCACAACTTGATAAGCAATAGTTTATACAATCTATTTCTATAACTGTCATAGCATCATGTCATTAGCCATGATATAAACAAATATTTGTAGACAATAATAATGGTATGATAGTAAACTATTATAACTAATAATTTTTTTTATAAAATGAAAATACTCGGTAATTTTAATAATCAAAGAGTTTATGTGACAAAAATAAGGCTATTGTAGGTTTGGAATTGAAATTATCGGGTGAGTTAATTATTTGAAGTGTTTCAATTTCGAGTTAAACCATTTGGTTGTAGATCAAATAGCCAACTTCTTTGAGGGATTTGGTAAAGGAGATTTGGTTTAAAGACTTATAATCGAATCTTGATTTCTTATGGTTTCGGATATTTATTTCTTAAGCATGTCAGTGTGTAAACATATGTGTTATCACTCTTGTTTTTGTAGAATTTCCATATAAAATATTAACTGAAATTCAAATCAATAACATCTAATACAATACATGTCATTTAAAAAAAATATGAGTTAAAAATATCACTCGTGTCGTAACGTAGTAACCCATATATATAGAAACTTAAGTCATTCCCTTTATGGTAGGTAGTTATAAATCCAAGTGTTTAGGTAACCACCACACCACAGACCACACTTGCTTTGGCATTCCACCCAAATTCACTCCACAACTAACTAGCGGTGATGGCTACAACGGCGACAATGACGGCGGCGGACGAATCGCAACAGCAGAAGCTGAAGAAAGGAATAGCAGAGTTCTACGATGAATCATCTGGAATGTGGGAGAATATATGGGGAGAACACATGCATCACGGCTTTTATGATAACGACGCCGTTGTTCAACTCTCCGACCACCGTGCTGCTCAGATCCGTATGGTTGAGCAAGCCTTATCTTTCGCCTCTGTTCCCGGTACATCCATAAATACATACATATATCTCTATATCTATCTATATATATTTTTATATGCTTGTTCAGTTGTTCATTTCAACTGATTTTTGTTATACTTTATTTTAATTTTATTATAGTTTTGCTTTGTTTGCATGTATAATTTACAGTTAAATTTAAGAATTAGGAACAAATAAGAAGCTGAATATATGTGAAAAAAACAATAAAATACTTGATAGGCGGAATTTACTATGTCAATTTTCTGCAAATAGAGTTTTTACCAAGTATCGAATGTCTCCGAATGGATGAGTAATGATACATCTTTTGAAAATATTTGGAGAAAGAGAAAAAAATGATTAGATAAGATTAGGAAATGGAATGAGTGGATTTTACACGTTAGAAGGAAATATCATTTTATTTACTTAAAGTAAAATAGCAGTCTTACTAATAAAGTACTCAAAAGTCAAAACTGATGTTTGAGGCCGGATCAACGCTGAGTAACGAGTAAGCGGAGTTTTACAACACTTTTTATGACTATCAGTTGCTTTTACTAGGATTGATTCATGACTAATATAAATGAGGAAATTTATTCGAATACTTTGCCAGACGTTGGATTGTTGGTTATACTTATAATAACCTACTTTTTCAATTAGGTTTGATTTCAGAATGAATTGTGCTTGGCCAGTTTCGTCATACTTGATATCTCACTAGCTAAAAACTTATCATGTTTCTTGTTTGAATGAATGTTACTTGTAGATGATGAGGAGAAGAAACCAAAAACTATAGTTGATGTTGGATGTGGCATAGGAGGTAGCTCGAGGTACCTAGCAAAAAAATATGGAGCTGAATGTCAAGGAATAACGCTCAGCCCTGTACAAGCTGAACGGGCCCAGGCCCTAGCTGCTGATCAAGGATTGGCTGATAAGGTATTGTAGTTTATTGTTTCTGTACGGAATTGGGGACAGAACTTACTTATCTTGTAAAGTTATTATACCGGGGCCTTCAAGTGAGTTGGATATGAATATATGATAAGTTTTGCTGAAGGAAAGATGTTGAATAACTGGAGCTTCTCTTAGATACATAGTGTGAGTTGGAGAAACTAACCAATTATCCATTTCTTGTCAACAATTGAAAAGTCACGAAATATGTCTACAAATACATAATCAACATGTAGAAACTAATTGGAACTAAAGAGTTTGTTGGTTACAACTTACAATCATTAAGACCTGCAAGAGATGGTGTTTTTCTGTTATTTTGGCACTTACTAATGACTTGAAATGGGATTGTCTGTAATAGCATGATTATTCTACATTTTTACTGATTTTAGATGTATATATGAAAATTGTAGTTTGTTTAATTCTATTTAAAGTTCTCATGCATCTATATCGTATCAAGCAGTATCCAAGAACTTACACACATGATGTAATTCATTCCTGGATTTGATGGTCCAGATACAGGTTGAGCATAGAGTTCCTGAACTAATTATAAGAAAACTGGCAGGTTTCCTTTCAAGTTGCAGATGCTTTGAACCAACCATTCCCTAATGGAAAGTTTGACTTGGTTTGGTCAATGGAGAGTGGGGAGCACATGCCCGACAAACTAAAGGTTCTCATTTTCCTTTAAGATGTTTCAACTTTCCTTTGAGCTGAATTCACCAGGTTAACCGTAAACCAATTGTATACCACTAACTCCATTTCTGAAACACCAGTTTGTAAGTGAATTGGTTCGAGTGGCTGCGCCAGGAGCCACAATCATCATAGTTACATGGTGCCACAGGGATCTTTTACCTACCGAAAAATCCCTGCGCCCTGAAGAAGAAAAGATCTTGAATAAAATTTGCTCCGGCTTTTATCTTCCTGCTTGGTGTTCCACTGCTGATTATGTGAAATTACTGGAATCGCTTTCTCTTCAGGTAAACTCCATCATCATCTATTAGATTAGGTTTTGTGTTAGTGAGTGAATAGTTTGATATTTCAATACTCACGTCTAGATTAAGTGATTGAAACACTGACATGGTAGATGCCAGGTCCACAGTACTGATATTTTAAGCACAACTATATAAAATTACTGCATTTTTCAGGACATCAAATCAGCAGACTGGTCAGCCAACGTCGCTCCATTTTGGCCAGCTGTAATTAAAACAGCATTATCGTGGAAAGGATTTACTTCGTTGCTATGTAGTGGTAATTATACAAAACTTGTGTTTCTTGTACGGTTGGATAACATGATGACTCTCCTTTTCACTAATATGGTTTTATTCTTGGTTTGAATTCATTAGGATGGAAGACGATAAAAGGGGCCATGGTAATGCCATTGATGATTGAAGGATTTAAAAAGGACATAATCAAATTCTCCATCATTACATGCAAGAAGCCCTATAAATGAAAGCATAGTATGTATGTAATCTTGTACGATGGTGTTGTGATTTTCAATTTGGCATTTTGGCTACTAAACCAGAAGTAATGGTGTACTCTAGGTAGGCCATGTGCACAATAAAATTCCCCATCAACTTTCATCTAGTTCTCTTTGTGTTTGTGGTCCAAAGTTTAATCCGCGGTATTTACTACACATTTCATCTCCAGCCCCAATCACTCTGTATCTGGGCCTCTGGGGTGTCCCGTTTGGTTCATAAGTTACTACGTGTGTCTGTAACACGGGCCGGGTATCCACACAAGTAGCCCAAACCGCTTCACGCATCAAATGGTTATTTGGTGATACAAATAAGTTTATATTATGGATAATGATAAATCTCTTATATTAATAAAACAAAATTGTTTTTAAAAATTATTTTTAGAAAAAGAATAAAATGGCAAAGCTCTTATCCTTTGCTAGCACAATTTTTAAAAAGATATGACATCATATTTTTTGTATTTTTATTTTCTTATTACTTTTTTTTTTACCCTAAACTCAATGTTTATTTCTTTAGCTATCTCAAACTCTCATCTCTTTTTTTATCCTCATGTAAATAATTTTTAAAATATATATACCATGATAAATGAATAGGCATCAACATTAATTATTATTTTTTTTGTTAAAATTTTAACGTTTTCAAGTTTTTTTTCTAATATGATCCGATTTTTTTTTCAATAAATTAACGGAAAATGTCCGGGTTAGAATTTGATTAGCTAGTATACCTAATAATGTGCCTAATAGTATACATTTCATCCGCGGTATTTAGTACACATTTCATCTCCAACCCCAATCACTCTGTATCTGGGCCTCTGGGGTGTCCCGTTTGGTTCATAAGGCATGGTATTTACTACGTGTGTCTGTAATCCGGGCCGGGTATCCACACAAGTAACCCAAAACGCTTCACTCATCAAATAGTTATTTGGTGATACAAATAAGTTTATATTATGGATAATGATAAATATGTCTAATAATGTGCCTAATAGTATGTCTAATACATTGAAGTTGTGACACATGGGTACTACATTAAAAACTTATGAATTCTAACATATTTATTTCTCTTTATCAGTTCTACCTACCATAAGTAAGTAAGTAAATGTCGTCTTTCACGGGTTTTGGATCCCAATACCTCGACGGTGTATGTGAGAGGTTAAGATGTAGACAGTCTTACCCCTACCACGACGGTGTAAAGAGGATGCTTCCAGGTTCTATTGGAGACAGAAGTCATGGGTTCTTTCATCATCCCTTGTAAGGCCGAAGGTCCTTTTCTATCTTTAGATAGAACCTGGAAGCAGCCTCTCTACACCGTCGTGGTAGGGGTAACCTACCATAGTATCATCTATTTCTTTTATAGGAATAACCTACATGTTTCCAACTTTTATGAAAACACATATGTAACCTTGATTTACCTTTGGAAGCTTTCAGAAAGCATATTAGTTATTCCTTACATTTATTTATAGCTTATTTGTTTTTTAAAATATTTTTTTGTTCAAAATTAAAAGCTAAAGCTCCCCAAAATCTTTTAAAAACTCTTGTCAAATATAGCCTATATATGTAATAGAGAATTTATTATATCTACCGATCATATTTATAAAGAAAAAGGTTCATGTAAGGATCATTTGAATCAAAAGAACAATGAGAAACTTTTAAATATAACTTATGGTCTTATATTACTTGATATGTGTAAAACCCAACCTGAAAACGACAAAAAAAGTTTTTTTGAAAAATCTTACAAACATTTGTTATACTTTTAATTGACGAATACAATCTTCAACACGTTTAAACTTTATATACATACCCCTGGATTGTAAGCATACTTGAAGACGACCAATTAAATGACCAAAATTGGCAAAACATGCCCTAACTGCCGATAACAGCTGCAGGACCAATTATACAACAGATTCAGGACTGGAATTATAATAGATTCAAGACAGAAAGTTAACAGATTCAGTTTCAGGATTGAAGTTGTAACATATTCATATTCAAGACTGTTTTGTAATAGACTAAAGACTGATCTTATAAGAACTTTAAGACTAATTTTGTAACAGATTTACGACCAGTAACAACTTTTCTTACAAAAATCCATGTGATAAAATGACGAGAGTAAGTACCTGCGGATTGCGGCGGTGAGGTAATAGCTAGGTCATAAAGTGTGATATGTTATAGAGTGTCATAGGTCATAGGAGTTGATATGTAATAGAGTATGATAGTCAAATGTCTTAGTCGTACGGGATCCGCCCTCGGATTTAAAAACTCGTCGAAAGTATATCGAATGACATCTCTAATGAAAGAGCATGGTATGTTAAGAACACCCATATAATTTTTATAATTTATCGATGTACGGTTTTTGAGATAAAAGATTTTAAATGAATTGGAACAATAAATTATTTATGGAGGAGAGAAAAAAAAATTATTGGTTGAAATTTGAGAAGAGAGAAATTGTATTATAGTTATCTATACTTCTAAAAAATTATCCATCTATGTTGAAAGTTTACAAAAATTAGGACATGCGATTTTACGTTTTTGCCCTTCCTCACCCCTTTAGTCTTCCTTCTCCCAATAAATATCTTTCAATAAATACAAATACCCTTCATCAAAAGCAGACACATTAAACATTAATATCTGTCTTCTCTATACCCTAAAACACACACAACATATTCATATGGAGTCGGGAATTATGGCGCTACAACGTCTATTAATATGGATCGCGATCAAGCAAAAGTCATAATTAACGAGATCAAAAGATTTCAAGATCAAGAAGAGGTCGTAATCAACGATATTAAAAGATTTTAAGATTACAACAATCGAAACTCTCTCAATGATACCGCCGCAACGCGCGGGTAGCATGCTTGTTTTAGATAAATACTAGATTTTTATCCCGCGAAAAACGCGGGTACGTTTTTAAAAATCGATTTTAGTAAATTGATACAAAATTATATTTGAGAAAATAAAATAATTAGTTTATAAGTTTAACATATTAGATAAAAACCAATTACTAAGATATACTAATAACATAGATTTTTATCCCGCAAAAAACGTGGGTAAGTTTAATAAAATCGTTTTTAGTATATCCGATAAGGTGAAATAATTAATATTCAGTAAAATATATTTACTTTTATACTTGTTCAGATGAAAACGTGAGTTAAATACTAAAAGCAAAATGTACAAAATAGTCATACTCATTTTCAAGATTTGTTTTGCTACATCCATCATGTTCATGTACTATAAATAATCCACTGATCACAAAAACTTGAGCTTGGAACGACAATAGCCAAGATCTTAGTTTCATCTTTATTTTTGCAACAATATAGATAAACATAAACATAGTGTAGCATACGTCTAAAATGATGATTCTTCAAGCTGTATGACTAACCAATAAAGAATTATTGATTTCTTCAAAACAAACCAAATTAGATTCCATGTATATAAATTGTTAGAATCAATTTTTTGATTTCCTCTAAACTTGTATAACACATGAAACTAAGAAGCAAAGTCAAACTTACAGTACCCATGTCACAAATAAAGTAAACATCATGTTTTCCTTTTAGGAAAGGAAATGGATCTGCTAACCAAACCATGTCACCATCATTGTACATCCCACTGTATTGAAGCTCTCTAGTATTTGAAACAAATGACTTGGCCCTATTGAAGTGAAGTTGAAGAATACCTGCAGATGGAACCTAGATAATTAGTTTAAAAACCTAATAATTAGTTTAAAAGTTTAGTATCTTAGATAAATAACGATTAATGAGACCTAATAATTACATAATTAGTAATTAGGTTAAAAACTTTATATTCAAATTTGCAAGAACTTTCTTTCTTATACAATTAGTTTTGATTTCAAAGATACAAATTGAAAACAAAAAATTACTCTAGCAGCCCATGTCTCTATGGATATAAATTGCAACATGATATTAGTAGCATATGATCAATCCTTGATCTCATGTGACAAAAAGGTCAACCACCTGCATATCCACCACCACCATACATGGGTCCACCATAACCATAACCATATCTACCATAACCAGGATAGAGGCCTACAGAGCAACCTCTATAGACTCCCCCATAACCATTATTATCATACGAAAAATCACCCCCAGCTCTCTTTAGCCCTGCCCACTTTATCTCCACCTAACATAATTAACAATTCATCAAATTTTCTATATCTTTAAAAGAAAATAAACTTTGGTTGATTTGGAAAAAACAGAAACTAAATTATAAGAAAATCTATTTACCTGTTTGCCTCCAAGTTCATGTATTTGACCATCTGAAAAAATCTTTTCCACGGCTTCTCCACTATCAAATGTAACAAAACCAAAGCCGCTTGAGCGTCATGTGACATGATCAAGCATAATTTGATGCTAAATTATACCACCATAGTTGGAAAAAATACTCCCTCATTTCATCTGCACATCAAATTTACAGCCTTATATGTATCACAACTCCATAGTTTAATACATCCATAGACATCTAGACATTAATGTGTTTGCTACCTTCTGTTAAAGTTAATGGTATACCACCAACAAAGATTTTTTTCGTTCTTGATACCCCTCTACTACCCTGTGCATCCTCTCTGGAACCGTCCTCTTCACTTCAACCTGATTTCAAAACACATTACAAAAATAGACACACGAGCAAAGGTGGGTCAATCCAACAACCTCACCTCTTTTAACCCGCACTAACGCTTATTACATATTTAAACCCATGTCCATGACGAGAAACACAACACACACGTTGTTTCTAGAAAAAAAATTACCCAGCCAACATGACTTGAACTCTTTCCACCTATCCTATATATCATTTCAAGTGATAATATTATAAGTCGATGTTTGGAAAAACGACGAGTTTATGAGTCAAAGAGAAGGAATACCTTTTTATGAGCTTTAATGTCACTTTTGAGAGGCAGTCCTTTATCACCTTCCACCATTTGGCCTTGCCTCTCAAGTTTGAAGACCATGTGCATATATTGAAGGGAATTGCACATTTGCACTTAAATGAGTTTGCCTTTGACTTTATTCTTGGCTTCAAGAAACAAAAACAATATCGATAGCAAAAAAGCAGAAGTAGAAATACCATTAAAATGTTTCATCGTATATGCTACCAATTTGAGGAGCTCACTTTAGGAAACCATGAAGAAGGGTTATCAAACAGAATTCAGGCTCTGCAAGTCCAGAGTCTTTATATCTATTCTAAATTCGGGCTATTTCTATCAATATTTATATCTATTATAAATTATGTTATAATTCTTAACCAAAACCTTGATACCATATTCCATTGACTAAAAATCAAACTCTGCAAACCTTTGAGTGTAACCCCCCTGTCTATTTCACTCCATCCCAAACTCTTATTAAGTACATTCAAGATTTCTTCATCAATATTAATGCACCCCACCCCACACCATATACCTATTTCACCAATATCTAAAAGTCCCAAAATAACACAAAATCCAATAATCCACATTTCCCCCTTTTGTACAGAAACCAAGATGATGATCTTACTTAATTCTTATCCAATTTACTAAAAATGATTTTATTAAACTTACTCGCGGTTTTCCGTGAGATAAAAATCTACTAACCATGTAGCCTTTTTAATCTACTAACCTGGTGCTTGTCGACAAGCTCATCTCATCATATGGAAAATATTGAATATAACATTAACTACACAAAAACATTTGACCATTTGAGTTGTGTTCTTATTTCTCTGTTTTAAATATGGGAGACATTTTAACCATTCAACCATTTGAGTTGAGTTGTTATCGTCTTACTCTAAAATGTTTTGAGTAAAAAGTTCTCAAACCCATTTTAGCCGTATATAAATAACCCATTTTAACAGTTACCCAACCCATCCTTTCCACCACTCTAGTTAATAGAATAAAGTCAAGAATGTTTATGCACAGATTTTGACATAAATCCAACAGATCCTTTACAGTTTGCTTTGTATAATATTATTGATTGTACCAGCAGTATCACCAATCCTGAAAGCTCCAAATTAATTCCCCCACGAGTTGTGGCTCACCCAATAACAACCTGCAACAGCCGTTAATGCTTAAATAAAATGATTGGTTTCACAAGCCAAGGCAACAGAGGCTTGAGCCTAAATGACTCGAGCCATCAACGGTTGACAGGTTATAAATATTTTATAAATACATACGTATAGAATATATCCCGATACTCATACATACTTGATAACGCCAATCGACCCTTACTGCGTCTACTCAATAGCCTATTTTCAGTTTTTACCAAAACATTATACACATTAAGTTACAGCTTCTCAAAAGCCGGAATAAGTCATTTAGGCTGTTAGAAACTTAGCCGACAGCTCCAGCCAACAGTTTTTGCAGATCATACACCATTTAAAAGACCTTCAACCATACTATCATTAGCTACTTTCAGTTTCAACCGAAGCAAAACAAACAGAAAATTGTAGTCCTTAGCGTGTGCTGGCCAATTCTACTTTTTACCCAAGTTGCCCGTCTACCCGTATTTGCAACTTTAATGACTTGATCCATTTCCATAAGCTAGAATCACTTATAAACACACCCAAAATTTGCAGATAAAAATATCAAATACTTTCCCTAAAATTAAAAAATTTCGATAAGAATCTTACCATTATCATCTAAACCCTTATTTAGATGTATAAAACTGATTATTTACCCAATGACTATTTGGTTGACTAAAAGCCAAATCTGTTATCTTCACAAATAACCGCCTACTGC
Organism: Erigeron canadensis; assembly: GCF_010389155.1. NCBI lineage: Eukaryota > Viridiplantae > Streptophyta > Magnoliopsida > Asterales > Asteraceae > Erigeron > Erigeron canadensis. The sequence goes on along the minus strand of NC_057761.1, from coordinate 33,619,098 downwards.
TTATCATCTGCTTTGAACTCATCAGAGGTAGAGCTCGTATCAACATGGAGTTCAACCTACATAACAAAAACATAAGCTCTCCATAGTGTACGACTTCTTAGTCGAACTTATAGCAACCATGACACATTTATACTAAATATCAATTTATTACAAACCGAAATTAGAAAAGCAAAGATCAAGATTGTAAAATCTACTCGACTCGGGTCATGTACACTTGGCTGATATAGCTGAGGTAAAGTCCAGTCAAGACACCAGTCCACCTACCAGTTAAAGTCCGAGTCTACCACTTATTGTCCAATAACAAAAAAATTAGCTTATGCCTTTTAACCAAACTTTTTTAGTCATTTTAAACAGTTACCCAACCCACTCTTTTAACTGAAAGGATTAAATCCACTGCCACCACTAAAAGAGTTAAGCCCCTCTACAAAAAATACTGTTAATAGTTATCACGAAACTGGATTTCCATAGAACCTCAAACAAAAAAAAATAACCCGAAAATACCTCATTTTTGGGAGTGCATCAGATTCTTTCAATAACATCATATTATCTCAAATGCCTCAAGTCCATCATCTTGATCAAAAAACACTCACAAATGGGCAAATTAAGCTTGTTCTAGCTTCTTAGTTCCACCATTGGGTCCATACACCACTGCAATAACCCTTGTGGCACCTAATACCAAATAAATAACATCAGTTGACATCAATTTTAAATCCATTTCACATTCAGTCCATGTAGCTTGGAAAGCAAACCAAAAAACACATGTCATGACTGGACCATCAAGCTCACTTATCATTGCAACCGAAGGTTGCAACTCGAATTTGAGTTGCATATGAAGGTTTACCAATACTATACCACAATCGACTTCTAGATTTCCATCCTGCGGTTAATCCTATCACACAACTTCCATATGATACAAAAACATGCGAAACCGTATCATAAGGTTCTGTTGCTGCTACTGTAAGTCGTTTTGAGTATAGTACACGAGTTGTTTGAGTATAATGGTCCAGCGGATCCAGCTGAATTATATACTCATTTATAATGATACAAATTACTGCCTGCAAATTCCATACTCTAAATCGTGAACATAATAAAAAAAAATTGGGTTCTTATTAATGAATCATTATTTATGAATAACATGAAATCCTAGTCCCACCCATCCACCACCACTCATTCAAGTTATCAAAAAATCAAAAAGTTTTAGAAATTTCTTTCAAGAAAACCCCATATCAACATATCATGGAAACCTAGATCAGATTTAAAAAAACATAAAAAGTTACCATAAATTGAAATCTTTACCTAGAATCTTGAATCTGGTGACTTTAACCTAAACTTTAAAAACCTAAATCATATAACTAGAAACTTATCAATAAATTCTTTTTATAATCGGTAGTTAAACAAATATCAAAAAAAAAAGAGAGAAAAACTTTAGAATCTTACTTTTTAATCATCTTCTTCATATTTCTTTTGTTGTTCTTCTTCGATGATCCGAATAAACAAACCTTGTAAAAACAACAAAAATTAAAACCCATCTAGAACAAAAAGTCATATACCTTTTGAAGTATAAAGTATCTTTACTATAATCCATCCTCATTCTTCGGTATCATCTACCAACATAACCTGGATCAAGAAAAAAGTAGAGAATAAATTCGAGTTGAACATCAAGAAAGGAAAAAAAGAAAGTCCTGATCTATATTTAAATTTTGAAATAAATTTGTGTTTTTAAGACTCTGATCAATGAAAAGGGGAGGTGTATGGGAGAAGCTTTCTCTCTCTCCTTTTATTGGATACAACTTACCTATTATATATATTTACTTTTAAATTTTAAATATAGAGCCTATACACACACAGAAGCCTATACATACATATCCCCACTACCCGTCACCTTGCAACCATTCTCCCGCCCAAAAAATTATTTAAAAAATGAAGCTCATACACACACTTCTTACACCTTATAACACACACCGAAATCATCACTAATGATGTCATACTTCCAATGTGGCACCTCTAAGAGCTTGACAACTAAGCTTTTAGTAAAACCGGAGCAACCCTCCTTTAGTATGTAAAGAGGGATATACTAGATATGAGAGTATTTTGGGAAGGTAAATGTTGAAACTTAAAATTTAGACAGGGGGAATTTGCTTTATAATATAAGTATAGATAATATGAAGACAATACACCAACTAAATAACCATTTGACCATAACAAGTTTAAACCATAATTTGATCAAAAGATGACCAAACGGGTCATTTTACCCACCCAGATGACAATTTGGGTAAAATTTGACTAAATACGCAAATTACCAACTCAATATTTACAGCATATATACATATGTACTTACCTTCAACTTTACGCGCATGAACCCGCTAGATGACAACCTGGACAAACCTTCAACTTTCTACATGATCACAATCATTTACCAAATTCCTAAGTAGTCAACTATTAGTTACAACAAAATGACCGTAAGAAGTTACGAGTAATATACATATATTTACTTATCATCGTCTTTCGACAACATAACTAAGTTTTCCAACATAAGTAAACTAGTTTATAACCAAATTACCAAATGACTACATATATGTGTTTAAAGACTCATTTGGTATCATTGCATGGTCAAAAGAGATACTTGTACCCAATGGCGGATCTAGAAATACAAATGAGGCTAAGGATAGTTTTTTTTGTTTACGTTGAGTTTTTGGGTTCCTTTTGCTATTTTTGGATCAATCTTTTATACTAATAAAAATAAAATAGTATGTAAATGTAAATACAATGGACCAAAAAAATATAGTATTAGAACAATGGAATGAAAGAATAAAGAATATCGTTTAAATAAATTTTTTAATAGGTGTAAAAGATATTTATATATTTATATTCCCAAATATAATAAGTCAAAAGTCTAACCACTCAACGAGTCAACGTGTTAATTAAAAGAAACTGAACCTAGCCCAAAAAAAAGTCTACCCTAAAATCTTAAACGTATTAAAAATGCGCATTCTGTCTTCTTGCTTTCAATCTCTAAACCAAAAACAACCACATATATCCAGATAATTGTTACTAACAATCAATCAAAAGACGGTTATTGAGCTTGCTTGTATCTACATTTACATTAACAAGAGAAGGGAATCAATGAGCTTGCTAGTATCTACATTTACATTAACAAAAGAAGGGAAAATAATATTGTTATAGTGTGTTCACCGTTTAATCAAGAAAAAATCACATCATTAGCCAAATTTCATTGCGATTGTATCAAATTAGCCAAAAATTTTTAGATTTTTTAACCAAATAACCAATAAAATCGCAATAAACTGACAAAATCGCAATCAGATTTTGTAGAATCGCTACGAGATTATGCAGGATCTCATAGAGATTCTGCAGAAGAATCGCATTGCGATTCTCAGAATCTCGTTGCGATTCTTCATAATCTTATTGCGATTTTGTAGAATTTTATTGCGATTTTGATGTTCTCATTGCGATTTTGAAGATATCATTGCGATTTTGTCAAATTATTGCGATTTTGTTGGCTATTTTGTGAAAATCCAAAAAACCTTGACTAATTTGATATAATTGCAATGAAATTTGGCTAATCACGTGGTTTTCTCTTTAATCAATGAGTATGCACTCTTAGAAAACTTTTCTATTACTTTTCAAAAAAAAAAAAAAAGAAACTTTCCTATTGAGACCCAAAAAAGCTAGAAATTTACATTGCAGGTATAATGCTCTGGGTATGCAAGTGCATACCCTTCCATGTACATGGATCCACCTCTAGTTGCATCATAATAACTTTAAAATTGGCACAAGTTATTTCACCTTATCACCGTTACTTCAATGCTATCAAGTTCCCACTATTGGCTTTGTTTTCCTTTCGCAATATTTCTTGGAACCCTTTGCTAACGGCTATGATGTCTATCGAATAAATTTTTTTAGCTTGTATCATTTTCAACAATGAACCCAAATCAATTTCTTTCAAGTCATGCTAATAATTAGATCATTATTAACCCTAAATATTATTACTATTAATACTTTAAAACATGTTTAGTAATTAACTGGTTAAATAATGACTGGTACGGATCGGATAGATAGTATTGAACCGTCTAATTAGTTGATTAACATGTGAAATTATGAATATTGCTCCCAAATTAAATGTTACTAGTTCTAATACCCGTACGATGTACGGTAGTTATATAAATTGTATCAAAAAGAAATTCGAATATGTCTCATACATCATTCACTTGTATGAAATAAATTATGGTTAAAGTAAACCGTTGATCGAAACTAAATTATAATAAAAACGGTCATGATAAATATAATATATGTTTATTTAGAGTTTATATCTACCTTAAATTTTTAAAATCACATCAAAAACGGAACTTGTAAACATAGTGGATGACGGGAAATAGCCTTGTTATTTCAGATCATAAACTCAAAAGTTTTAAGTCTTCATGTTAATAACTTATTATAAGTTATATAAATAATAAGAGTTGAATAATTGAGGGAAAAAATGACAATTTATTAATGGGAAAACGATTAATCAAATAAGGTTATTATGTCTTTTGTATTATTAATAAGCCAAGAGTTAGAGTTGAAATATAATTCTAATAAGGAAATTGAATGTGTTATCAATAAGTCAAGAGGTAGAGTTTAACTATAAGTCTAATAAGGAATTTGAATATATTTATAATTAAAAAAGCTAATTTAATAAAATAAATAAATTAAAAGAACATGTGTCGATCAAAGAATTACGTCACGTGTCGTTTTAAGAATATGTCAATAAATAGATTAATTGAGTTTTCATTTGTTAATATTACTAGCTAATTAACTCGGATTCAGGACTGGAATATTAATAAAAGTGTTATAAAAACCTATTTTCGTCACTTAAGTTGCAACAGTCTAATGGTATTCATAACCTCAAAATAATAGTCTCTATAATTGGTTTACTAACCCGCATAATATACGGATAATTTATAAATATATTATGAAAAAATTATTTAAATGATGAAAATTAAAAAACCATGTATAAATTATTAGAGTTTTGAAAAGAAAATAAAAACATTTTGTTTAAAAAAATAACATCATAAAATAATAAAAATAAAAATGAAATAAATTTTAAGAAGAAAAATATTTGTGACATCATAAATAAATTAAATAAAAAAGAACTAAGCTTTAATAAAAATTTTGAAAGTAACAAATAAGCAAATTTTATTAAATGACGATGTCACACAATGTTTTTTTATTTAGTATAAAGATGTAAATTAAAAAATGTGAAAAGAATGCAGGGAAAGAAACCCTATCAAAGTAAAAAAAAAACCCTAGCCTAAACTTCCGATCACAATCAAATCCCAAATCCTTATTAAAAAAAAAAAAACCAAAAATCAAATTCACAAATCCAAAACCAAAAACACAACATGGGTGTTGGATTATCAATCCTTATAGGCCTAAAATCAGCAACACTATTCTTAACATTCATATATCTAAGAACACTAGGTTTCACATTTTTATCAATCCCATTTTTATATTCATCACTAGTTTCACTTTTAGTATCACTTGCTTCACACCCATCAATCAATCTCCCAATGCTCCTTAGCAAAAACCCAGATGGGTCTTTCCCAATTTGGTCCCTAATTATGTTTAGTTCATATTTGTATTTTGTCCGGGTTTTTTCGGCGATTAGACGGTTAAAAAGTAAGGAAGAACCATATAGTGAAGTTTGTGAGGGTGTGTATGTTGGTGGGTGGCCTTCTAGTTTAGATAAATTGCCACCTGGAAAACCGGCTGTTGTGGATTGTACTTGTGAGTTGCCAAAAGTTGTGGGGAGTGGGATGATAAATGGGTATTTGTGTGTTCCTACTTGGGATACGAGGTCGCCTGATCCTGGTGCTATTGAGTCTGCTGTTAAGTGGGCGTGTAGGAAACGGAATCAGGGTGTTCCTGTTTTCGTACATTGTGCTTATGGTAATTGTTTCTTTAACTGGTTTATCGTATGTTTTGTGGTTTGTTTGTTTAATGAGCTCTTTTATATATTGCATTGCGGTTATATTTTGAATGTTCGCTATAGAAATGATGTGATGAGAGTGTTATTCTTTGACAATAGGCTAGACTACCTCTTATAGTTAAGAAAAAGTAGTGTAAAGTTTTGAACTTTAATTGGTACTATTGTTGTCTTGTAAGTTGTAATTAATACTAATGGGTAAAGAGTATAGCTTTTGAATTAAGGTTGTCAAAGTGGCTACCTTTAAACCTTGGCTAGTGCAAAACATAGGTAAAATGTCGATACTTGTGTGGCCCTCCAGTCTTTCTTTGTGTGGCGGGATTCGGATCTGGTGAACTAGTAAACAAATGCTGGACACCACGAGTACCGCAAAAGAAAAAAAGAACACTTTGCAGAAGATGTCACTATTGGATTTATTTGAGACATTCTAGAAATGAAAGTGTGGCCTAGTAAACAAGTTCTTTGGTTGTCTTGATTATAGGTTAGTCAAATTTGCATAACCAGATCATTAGAGGTAAATGGTTTTGACCTTGGTTTTTTATTTTTGTGGTTGTTAATATGTGATGGTGATGTAATTGTGTTGTTTTATGTGATGGTTCGAGTATTTGTTTAGTGCTTAGGGGTCGCGTGTTATTGCTTTGTGAGATTCATATTCAAATATTCAATAGATATGTTCAATTCACAAAATTAATCAGCTGCTTGGTGCACCAAGATCATTCCTTTTTAGTTCTTATTTGATCATCACCCAAACAATAACATCCAGTTTTCACTTGAAACATAATTTTATAGAAGTGTTATTGTGTGTCAACAGTATAGACTCTTGAAAACTAGTATAAACATAGGGAGTATAATGTATACCATCGTTATCTTGTAACTGTTTTTAATGACCAAATACATATATTTGGATTGAAGTCTAAAACTTTGCAGGAAATTGAAAAAACAAATTTTGGTACCAAGAGCTTATGGTTTTATCCTGCATTTAGCTCTACGCTTCTTGCTTGAGCTCATTACTTGTTTTCAGCTCCATAAGAAATGTAATGTTTAGCAGACATATACTCTAAGATAAAGATTGAAGTACTAACCTTAACGTTTCAAATGCCTGTAAACCATGGAAATATAGTGCACTGAGATTAATTTCATTAGTTCATTGGTTATTTCTTTCTTTGTTCCGTCTTAATTGTGGGTTATAATAGTTTGTCAAATCTGAATCAATTATCCAAGTTGTTTAGAATTTAGATGTAATTTGTTTTTATTTCATTGTGAATTCATCATCTTGTGGTAGTATTGTAACTGGACTTTCATTTCTTATCCACATTATATGATGTACTTAGGTCATGGAAGAAGCGTGGCAGTCACGTGTGCTTTGTTGGTGACTCTCGGTGTGGTTGATGACTGGAAAAATGCTGAGAAATTTATTCGAGAAAAGCGACCTTATATTCGAATGAATGCTCTTCACCGCAGTGCTTTAGAAGAATGGTCAAAGAACCGTTTATCTCCCTCTAAAACTGGAGCCAATACACGTCATTGATGCCATTTTACCAATGTGATTCTACTGGAATTTTAATGGGTTTACGTTTTAGGGTTCGTTCTACACAACACGTCAATGAGCTCAGTGCATCCCAGTCAAATTTCTTTGGGGATTTTTATCGCCGGATACTTCCTAAAATTCGAACTGTACCCTTAAGAGATGATTTTTATCCCAGTTTAAAAATGTTATTTTAAACTGTCACTTACATCAAGCTGTATTTTCTGTGTTTGGTCAATGATCACATTTAGTAAATGAGATAGATTGCATGTTTAACTCCAAGGTTGTTCTTTTATGTATCTGAGGTAACACCCATAGGTACGTGTTGAGTCTTTATACTACATTTTTGGATTCATATGTACCTGGCTACCTGCACTAGTTTGATCCCTTATGTGCTATTAGAAATTGAGCTTGCGCTTGCTGGCATAAGTCTAAAGATGTTAATTTCAACCCATTTACATAAAAGAAACGGTTGATTGAAATTATATGTGAGCTGTGTTTTGGAAACGTTAGATGGTCTGAAGGTGACCTGCAGAAAGTGACTCAGGTATATTTAAATGCTTTCAGCCTCTTATTTTTAAAGTTCAAGAAACGTGACAAAAGTAATGTTTGGTGATCAGCCACACCTGGTCTACACCATTATAAATACATGTTCTAACCCAAATTTTTTTTGACATGTTACCCGGCCCATCCGACCCACTCTTTTCTTCATATCCTCTTGGTTCTTTCCACAGCAGCATCTTCAGCCTTGTGGTTAATCCACAAAGCATCATGGGCTGAATCTTGTTGATCCTTAAACTTTGTCATGAGCTTTTGTATTGCTTGAGAGAGTCGTCTCACTTTTGGCACATTATTTGATGGTTGCTTGTATTCTGCTGCAAAATCATTCTCATTTTTCAAAACCTTGCCTTTGTGAAGCCTTGAGTATTTCATTTCAGGCTCGAAAATGTATGCAATGTGTATATCATGACTATAATGTTATGTTGCAATATATAAGGATCTGTGGGGTTGAAAGACGAAAGGAAAGGACAAGCACATCCTTTGTATATTCTAACAAGTGTCGTTCCTTCACGGGTAATTCGTGCACTTTCTGATAAACATACATAAGGTATTGTCTGATTTAATTTAGGGGTCAGTAAAGGGACCTCGGCCCACACCCTTTGTCGAGTATCACTTGTTTTTATTCTTAAGATAATCCTTTCGTTATAACTCAGAATAATTTAAGACTTAAGTATCCAATTAATCGTCTTTCTGGATTAGTAAAAAATTTTTTTTGAGAGATTAGATAGTGACAGGTATATCATTAGTTCTAATTACTAAAGTACTAATTACTAAAGTTTGCATAAAAATGGATTAGTAAAAATGTTACTTCTTCATTAGTTGCAACTTTATATCATTGCAGAAATCCATTGGCATCTTATTTCATAAAACTGACCAAAGTACTAATTACTAAAGTTCTAAAACCATATGCCTAAAAGTCAACCTTAACAACCATAAAGAAAAACCATTCATCATCCCAAACCTCCTCAGTTTTTTCTTACTGGGAAAATCCATCAATACATGTCACCAGAATACTTCCACTATCATAAACAAATGTACAATATAATATTGCTATTTGGGTTCTTGTTTTACATCTAGATCTGAATTAAAACTAGTGATGCGTTTCGGATTATCTTCATAATTTTCGCGTATCTTTGCTTGTTTCATTAGCTTCACACCCCTCAATCAATAGACCACTAATCCTGGAAACACTGATGGGTCATTCTTTTTTTGGTCCATAATAATCTTTAGCCCTGCTTGTTTATTGTCAAATGGGTTGCAGCATTTAAAAGGTGGAAAAGGAGGGAAGCCCCTTACAGTAAGGTGGCTGAGGGTCTGTACGTTGGTGTGTGGCCTTTTTCAGCGGAAAGGGTGCCACCGGGTAACCCTGCTGTAATAGATTGCACATGTGAATTTCCGAGGGTTTTTGATGTATCTGGAAAGGGAAGTGATAATCGTACCACATAAGTTCATTAATCTACCACACTGTACAAGTATTATATTGTACAAATAGTTAATGCATAGTTAATGCATAGTTGTGAATTATGATGGATTAATCAACTTATGTGGTACAATTATCACTTCTCATTTGGAAATGGTTATTTGTGTGTTCCAACATGGGATACAAGGTCGCCTGATCTGGTGCTATTGAATTGGCTATTCAGTGGGCTTGTATAAGAAGAGTTCAGAAGACTTCTATCTTCATTCATTGCGCCGCTTTTAAGAGATTTAGACCTCAGTGTACCTATTGATTTCTGTGAGAAATGGATGGGTCGGATAATAGGTCAAAATAGATAATTCAGAATACATGACTACTCTTCACCATCCGTATTATATGACTGAACCAGGTCACAGAAAGAGCATGACAGTGATGTGTGCTTTGTTGGTGGCTCCTCGCTGTTGTTGAAGACTTGGAAAATGCTGAGAAGTTAAACGAGAAACAAGACCTTCTATCCAAATGCATAGTCCTCTTCTCCGCAAAGCCTTAGAAGAATGGTCATCAAACCGGTTATCTCTTCTACTAAAACCGGAGCCAATCCATGATCTGCATTAGGCATTTCTTTAAGCCAATATTTATGTTTGCTTGTGTTTATTTAAATTCATGTTACTGTAAAAGTTTTCCATCTGATTATTGTGCGCATTTGATAGAAGACAGACATATAGAGGACTGTTTTACCATATTATTATCACTTCGTGAACTAGCAAATATATCTACATGTACACATAAGATACCCAAATCTTGGATATTTTTTGTACCAAAACATGTTTGATCCATGCACAGGTTGATTCGATGTACCAATCTAGCACGATGACACATTTGGATGACATTATAAAAGCGACTAAAGAAGTAAAACCACACAAAGACAAACCATAAAATCGAGTCTTGCCAAACCAAAACAGTTTTCAAGGAAACGTTCATAATACTTATATCCCCCTCGTTAAATCAACTCATGATCGTCAAGATTCATTACCAAGTTTTTTTTTCATAACGTATACATATATAGTATAATCAAGCTTGTATATATATCATCCATAATATCTTTTTTCCAACTTCATATTCTGCCAGATGATGACTCCGTTGCATCAGAAGATGAACGTCGTTGTTTATCCTTGTACATTGTCATGAGCTTTTGCATCGCTTCTGAAAGGCGTTTCACTTTCTGATCATTGGTCGACGTTTTCTTATATATGCTTGTAAGATGATCATCATGCTCATTGTCCTCAATCTTGCACTTGTGAAGCCTTGTGTATTTCATTTTTATGCTCCTAAATGTAACGCTATATATGTGCATTGTAATGTTGTAAATGCTAATGCAATTTATAAGGTTTTATAAAGGTTTAGAGACAAAAGAAATGACAATTAGAGATGGTAGAATGTAGATGGGGTGGTTGCATCTTTCAATATTTTAGTAGGTAACGTTCCCACTCGGGTAATTTAGTATTGACTTGTTGTGCATCTTTTAATATTTTATTTTATGCATTTTGTGGTTCAAATCAGATACAATTACTTGCTATAATAAATCAACTTAGGAAATTTTCAACACCGGGCATCAATTGTTGTGTTAAACGATTGTGTTATTTAGTATATTTGCGTTAAATTAACAAACATTCTATCATGAATAGGTTTGTTTAAAAGTTTATCATATAAAATATATATTTATTTAAAGACAAACCACAATAGTTTTCGTCTGTCCGTTACGCGGTTTCAATTAGTTCGATTACTTTTTGTTATTGATGGTTTATGTTTGTTAAAAACTTTGACATATAAAATATATGGGTTTAGTATCCCGGAGTGTAAGTAACTTTGCAACTTTTTCTATTCCAAATAAAATTACATCTTCATCACACCAGCCATTACTGCATATAGATTACATTAAATCCAATCGTCGTATGGAAAGGATGTAGAGTCTAGCCATTCTTGACCCGTAATGAATTCTGATACTGTGAAATTAGATGCATCATAGTAATCCATGACGTGATAACCAGGCCAAGTAACTCGACCATCTACACTAGAACCCGGACCAATATTTCCAAACTCACCATAATACAAGGTGTCCAAACCATGATCCTCATCTGACCAATGAATCCACCCTGCAGGCTCAATTAAGTCATCAATGTATGACTCAATGAAGACAGTTCGAGAATATGGTCTCCATGGTCTGCCAAGATAGCTTTTGATGACTTGGGTTGTATTACGTAGGTCATCTGTTGCCAAAACAGAACAATTCTGAAAGGAAATCCCCGTTTGTTGGTCCAAAGAGTCCCTGGACTGGGCAGAGATCACGGTGAACTGGCCAGGCATGGGCATTCTCGATATGATGTTGCATCCTTGAAACACTACGGCTGCATTACCAAATATGTAATCAATCGTTCCATAAATGTCGCATTCTCTGTAAAACTGCCTGAAAGAATGGACATACAACGTGTCTTGATAACCACTTATAACACATCTGTAGACTGCTGCCAAGTCTGCATTGATACGAAGGGCCACTGCCTGATGTTTCTCTGGTCCTGCTACGTTATAGAAACCAATATCGCGTGCCAAGAACCCTTCTCCTGATACGGCTGTGATATCATCATGGATCAACGAACTAGTACTTCATATATCACTATTAAATCATTAATTAAGCTAGACATCGATATTTATCTAGGTGTTGTTAACTTAGGGCCCGTTTGTTTTTCTAACCATTAAGTGCTGAGTGGATAAAATGACTAAATGGAAATAATCTATTAGTCAATCCAGTTGTTTTTTGTTAAACATTTTGTATTATGCCTTAATTCAAAACAAATTAAATAATAAAAGTATGTAATTAAAGTTTGTTACCAACAGTAGCAGATCTGTAAGTAGTCCAACCATCAACCACACTTCTGTTACCACTTATTATAGTGATATCACTTCCATCTCCAAGCAGAACAATGTTGGTTTTGTAAATAGGAATTTCTACATTTTCTTCATACAAACCCTGTTTAATGTAGATAATAATTCTGTCAACACTATTGTTTGGGGCAAAGTTAATGGCATCAGTGATAGTCGTAAAGTTGCCTGTCCCATCCGTTGCCACGGTGAGTGTGTTGTAGCTGTCATCATCATTGTTATCGTCATCTTCATCCGCAATGTGAAAAACGTTGTCAGTTTTCGTGGTCGTGGTCGTGTGTAGCTTTACCCTTGGTACAAGGGAAAGACAGTTGCTAACATGCTTATAAGCAGCGATTATAATGTCTACCAAAAGCGGTTTTAGAGGACCTGATGCGGACTCTAGACCTTCTAAACAAGTATTCTTGTTCGTTACAGCTGCCGCGAGGAAGCTCCTTGCATCATCGTCTGCAAACTTATTGCTAGAAGATGCCGCGAGTGTTTTTTTTAAGCAGGCAAGAGTTATTTGGTGGAGTTCATTGCAGTCTTGGATACTTCCCTTGTATTTCTCAAAGATATTAATATTTGACAACAATTTCAATAGCTTTAAGCCTTCTAGTATAGCAACATTGAGAGATTGTTGAAAGAAGCTATTGTGACTATCGTGACTAACGATATTGATGTTTAGCGACTTCAAGCAAACGTTGGGGTATGGTGTAGACTCGCAGACGGATCTTATTAGATACGTCGAGTTAGGAAAAGTTGCTTGATGTTTTGGCAACAGGCAGAATGCTAGGACTAGGATGAACTTAAAGAATGAGATCATTTGTTTGGAGAAAGACATGGTTAGTATAGGTTTTTGTATGTTGAGTTACATAAGCCACGGGTTTTAAACATCAGCCGATATATACAAAAGCAAAAAATACATAAAAAGGTCACATGGCGATGTTTTTTCCTTTGCGCACATTCATGTATGAAGGAAATATATATTTTTTCAGATTAGATGCATAAGGCCAAAATGATGGTATCTTTCTTCACGAGGGAACAGCAATGACTGACCGCATACGGCTTTTCTCACTAGCCATTCCATTATCAATACAAAAAAACAAAATCCGGTCTTCCTTTCATTTATTTTATTTTTTAACACAATTGATATTTTTAAATATCACTAAGAAAAAAAAGGCAATCAATATGAGGTTAACTTATTTGATAGATATATATACTTCCCTAATAGGGTTTGATAATTTAAAAGTATACGAGTAGATTGATGCAAAATTAAACAGTCATTTTGGGCTCCTTATAAAGGGTTATAAACTATAAACAAATGTTACTAGTAAGAAACTTCAAATTAACTTACAATAAAGTAAAACATGTTTCCGCAAGCTAGCTACTACATTAATGACCAATCTATCTAATATACTAGTTTTTAAGCCCGTTCGTTGGACGGGTAGTTTCAAAATATAAAAAAAAATAGTTGTAATTTCCCTAGTTGGTTTGTAACTGATATACTCGTAACATAGACTAATTGACAGGATATAATAAGTTTCTAGACATAAACCAAACTTTATAGAACACAAAAACTATATAGTGAAATGATGATAAAATAGATTGCATAAAATCCAAACATAAAAAGACCTAAAATGAAAAACAAATAATATTTCTAACAAATAAAGTTGTCAAAGACCCTGAAGAACTTCTTTGTAGACAACGTTTGTGGTATGGTTCATAGGATGACCTTCTTCATCACATATAAGCACCTTCAAACCTTGTCTACTTTTGACCCTAGACAGTGCGACGTAAAGCTGCCCATGCGTGAAAACCGGTTTGGGCAAATAGAGGCCAACCATCCCCAACGATTGTCCTTAACTTTTGTTAGTAGTCATTGCAAAACAAACTGAAAGAGGAAACTGTCGTCGTTGAAATTGAAAAGGCATTTTCTTATCAGAACTTGTCAATTTCATACGGGGAATATAGGTGATAAGGCCAACATGACTTCCAGAAATAACAGTCGCCTCAATAACATGTTCACAGAGCCGTTTGACCTGCAATCGAGTACCATTACAAAGACCTTGTTGTTGATCCACATTTCTAAGTAACATGACAGGTGCACCCTCTCTCAAAGTTAATTTATGATTTGGAAGACCAGAAATTTTTATTCGGTTTAAAAAGTCTGGGGAGTATAAGTCTGGGCTCTCATTGGGATTTAAATCAGATTGACAAATAGTATCAGAACTTAGGTAAACCCTTTCGGCACCAGGAAGAGTATTCAACATCCTATCATTAATGAGGTTGACGGTATCATGTGTCGGCGCAAGTATTGCTCTGTCTTCAAAGTAGTTCTTCTCATATAATCGAGCAATGTAATCTGGATACACGCACTTGATAATGTCACTTATAAGAAGGTCCTCTAGTATGGGTATATCAGCCTCACCGTCATTCGGTCCGCAAAGACGACCATTACCAACTTTAAGTATCCAATCGGCAAACTCTTTGATTTCTTCTTGCTGTGTTCGGTTTGACCCCTGTTGTAGTCTGATGTTAACAGTAAGCTTGAGTACTGTACAATACTGCCATATATATGAAGATATGAGTGACACATTTACAATCTCACTCCTCGAACCACCAGGCACAACAGGAAGAATCTGACAAAAATCACCACCGAAAAAAATCACCTTTCCACCAAATGGCATGTTGTTTTTAAGTATGTCTCTAAAGGTTCTATCAAGAGACTCGAAAGAATGCCTATGGATCATAGGAGCTTCGTCCCAAATAATTAGGCTTGTTTGCGTTACCAAATCAGCCAACCAACTACCGGGCAAAATGTGACAAACGGAATCTTCATTGATGTTAATTGGAATTGCAAACCTTGAATGAGCAGTCCTACCACCATTGAGCAAGAGAGAAGCGATACCACTGGAAGCAACATTGAGGACAATTTTTCCTTTAGACCGTAATGCGGCTGATAAAGTTTTCCAAAGAAAGGTCTTCCCGGTTCCTCCATATCCATAAAGAAAAAATACACCACCCTTTTTTGCATGGACAGCATTCAGGATGGTATCGTACACTTCTTTTTGTTCGGCTGTTAAAGATTTACAAAGCCGGTCATGCTCTGCCGTCATTACAGATCTACTATACATCAATTCATCTTGGATAAGTCTGTTTGTAGAACCGTCAAACAACTCAGCGTCAATGGGGAAAGGCGTGTGTTCGTAGTTTCTTGGTGTCGTCTCATTGCTTTGCAATATATTTTCAATCTCCTTGAGAGCTAAGTTAAGCAGTTGATCAGCATCAAGCACCATGTCTACATATATATAAAGTAAAAAGTATCAATAAATAAGTAAATTTTGAGAAGTCAATTAAACAAAACGTCATACATACTTGCTTAAGTTAAAGGTAAGAAGTAAAAAATTCTCCGTATTTAATATGAGGTACTATATAAAAGAAAAGTAACTAACAACGTCGAGTTATTTAGTAAACGTATAAGAAACAAATAGAAATTGAGGTTAATAATTAAGTATAAGATGATACCAGGCCAATTATGGATTAAACGTGCCTTGTGAAGAATTCCTTCTGTAAGCAGTTCTTTAGTTTCATTCCAAACTTTATGAGGCTCGGCGAGACTATCAGTGATAATCATTGTGGCAAACAAAGTTCTAAGATAACCCCCTAAAGCATACTCATTTGCTTCTTTGATTGCTTCAATGTACTCTCTGTCGTCATCTAGTAAACCAAGAGCAAAGCAAGCATCTTTGTAGGTTCCGTGCACCCTGCCATTGACCCTTTTAATATCCTCATAAGATTTTGGTCCCTTTACCTTGTTCAAAAGAATGCGAAGATAATAAAGAGGACCTGCAGCTGGAGAACAATGATGAAGTCGGCCAACACTCGGAGGCCCTTTCCTCGGTGTCCATTTATTTAACTCACCATTCCACACAAAGGATTCTGGCATCTCAACATAGGACTTTTCACGTGCCTCCGGGTAATTTTTATTGCATTCAAACCAACCGAGGAAGATAGATGCATTAACAGATGGTTTGTTTGGCACATCTTCAAGGCAAACATCTTCATCCCATGTAACACTCTGTTCTCCCTCACAATGATAGGGAAGTCTCATTACAGCCGGCTTTCGATAATGAATATCGAAGGCAAAAATCCTCCATACAGCCTCACATGATGAAATGTGGCGACAATCATAGAAAAGGCTTATTTCATCAACATCACCTTTACTAATACCAAGTGTAGCTCTATCCTTACCCTTATTGATGTACTTAAATTTATAGAACCTACTTGGTTACACCACTCGACGTTGATATGGGCCTCATATCTTTTCAAGAGGAAAGAATTGTAACCCACAACAAATCTATTGTCCAAGGGAATCTTACCTTTGTAATAT
Source organism: Erigeron canadensis (assembly GCF_010389155.1). Lineage (NCBI taxonomy): Eukaryota > Viridiplantae > Streptophyta > Magnoliopsida > Asterales > Asteraceae > Erigeron > Erigeron canadensis. The sequence continues at coordinate 33,602,303 of NC_057761.1, read as the reverse complement.
ACTCTTCCATCCTTGCGCCTTTTATATATGGGATAACCATCATCATCGATTCTGGTTTGATCATTGTAATCCTTTGGGAAGTGTTTCGTACAAATGCCTTTTACAGTGCATGGGGCATCTGTGTTCGCTTTACCACATGGACCATGCATCATGAACTCCGTCACAAGCTTGTACAACTTAGGATCAGCCTTCTCATCCGGAAGCTATGCAGATATAACCCTATCAATATGTTCTGGAGTTGACAATTTGTATTGTTGGTCCAAGAAAACACAAATATGACTGTGTGGAAGACCTCTCTTTTGAAATTCAACAGTGTAAACAACTGCACATTTAGAAAGATTCACTTGGCATTATTTATTCAACAGATAAACCTAATAAGAAATTCAAAAGATAGTACATCAAAATAATTGTAGTATCTTACTTGCTATAGTTTCCCCAAAAATCTTTTCTTTTGTGATGTCTTTAATGAACTGATCAAGTTTAATTTTGAACATCCTTGATATAGTAGTTGGCTTGTCTTTAGGTTTTAAACTAACAGACCTTTTGAGCTTCCTACGGATTTCAGGCCATTTTGGGCTACACGTGAATGTTAAGAAAAGATTCGGATATCCAAATGCCTTGACCAATGCCATTGCATCAAGGTAATTTTGAACCATGTGTCTCTGCCCCCCTTACAAATTATACGTAAAAGAAATAAAAAACAATGGAGACATATTAGTAAATAATTAAGCAGAATAAATAATAAAGGTCAGTTATCTTATATAGGATATATAACCTGTAAAAGACGAAGGTAAGACCGTGCGTTTTCCAACAGAGGAGCTATCTGTAGTTCCAGCATTAACCGCCTGTTTTACAGCAGACAAAGGAGCACTTCTAAATTTCTTTTGATGATTTCGAAAGTATGACATTCTCTCTGCCTCAATCATTGTATAAGTATCGACTAAATACTGCTGATACAGTTTTCCTGAATTGAGTAATAGTGAAAATCCTTCCTCTCTTTCCTGAATCTTGTATGCAACAATTGACGCATAGTCACTCGTGATCTGGTAGTGACGGATGTACCATCCTCCTGAACCTCTCTGTGTGGTATATCTATTCTGTAACCGTCTTCAGCATATGGTAGCAATAACGGGTACTGCAGAGCAAGATAAGAAGGATGTAACTCGCTAATTCTTCTAAGTTGGCCATATGACAAAGTTATATCACAAAACATTATATGACAAAGTTAAACATTTAATAATTTGTTAAGACAAAACATTAGAAAATAAACCATATAAACCTTCAACAGAAGTGGAATCCATATAGAACCTGCAAAACGTGAAGAAAAGCATAAGTGTAGACTTTACATGGGAAATCAATAAAGAAAAATGGTTAACTAATCATCATTAAAATTAGAATTTGATATGGAAAAAGACATACGTATAAAAAATGACTGTTTTTTTTTTATGTGCGCAGACTGTTGTGGTGAATAAATTAGATTAGTAGGAATGAAATATATATAGATTGAGATGAGATGAGTTATTATCTTATTTTAAATAAACAAGAATTTGAAATGTCACCAAGAATTGAGGATATATGTTAGCTTTGGATAAGAAAGTTGTAGAATTTAAAAGTTTTACTGGCTGAATTTTAGGAGTTTTTAAACTTAAAAAGGTTCTGTTATATAGTTTAGGAATTTTACATTTTTTAATCTTGTGTTGTATATTTTCGTAGAGATGGTTTATTTTTTCTAAACGTAAACTAAAGAAACAAAAATATATGTAACAGATTAAAAAACAAACCTGCTGATGAACTCAAGTATTCTCAATGAGGCATTATAGCAAACACTTTGTGGGCATTCAATACTTCAGCATAAAATTCAGCCGCATAGCAAATGAATTCAAGCAAATATAGTTTACCTAAGTGTTTCCTCCAACATATAATCTTACAACAACGATAAATGTACGTCTTCATCAATATTATTTGATTCTTCCATAATTTGACCATGAATAAATCTACATATCAAAGAAACCCATATGTTATAAGCTATATTAATTCAACACACAATCCATTGTTTTACTATAGCATAACAATAACAATTTATCATTTTAATTATACCATACAACATATTCTCTGCTTGATTGAGAACATCAAATATGAAGCCATTATATTTTCATCAAGCTTACATACATCAGGAAAATGATTCAATTTTCCTATAAAAAGTAAATTTAAACATGGAACCTGGAATGGAAGTTCGATTCGATCGATTGGTACAGAAACAAAGGTCCAAGGCAAACATACATGAGGATAGATAGATCGATATATTTGTTTTTATTTTAATTTTCAGATGGGAGAGTTTTTTTTTTAGTTGGAATTTGAAAAAGGTATTTTGGAATAATTATGAAAAAGATAAGGAAATTATCATTATTAGAATTAGAAAAGGAAAAAAGAAAAAGGAAAATATAGAATGGAACGATGGGCGGGAATTGGTACTCTCAAGGTGGGCTCTGGTAACTCCAAAGCCTTTTTCAATATCCTGTTTTAGTTAGTATTGAGATTGAGATAGTACGAGTAACAAAAATCATACGACACGGTAATTTCATCAAACACCTCAAAAAATCTGTCATGTAGCTCGGCTTCAAGAATGCGTGCAGTTCCTTAGCCCATTTCTAATCCTACTTACAAACCAAACATCTCCGTAACGTTGTCTAGGCAAATCTGAAATGAAACTTTAAGAGAATAATCGAATATGATACATTTTACTATGCAGATGAATGTGTTAAGAGTGGTAAAAGCAAGACGTGTAGGTGGATCTCCATTCAGGATCCCCATTCCTGTCTATTAAATATATAGGGCACCATATATAAACGGAGCTAGCAAGGTATAGAGGATACTCGTCACCCACAACTAAGATAACTTATATAAATTTCCATTTCCAAAGCTTAAATCGATGTTGATTTCACCAATTGGCCCTTCAATCAAGCAACTGACCTACTTTAATGTTAAATCCTATCTCTGCCACTGCTACTAACATACTTTTCTATGGCCTATGTTGTATGAAATTTTAGGAGTGAGTTTTAGGCTTTGTAATGATATGCGCTAAAGTTTAACTAATCCTTGTCTTGTCGCTAGCTAGCAACCTTCCATATAGAACTCTGCTAATATTCGGATTCCTTGCCTTGTCTACTACATCTCCATGAAAAGTCAATAATGGTGTTGACCTGCAAGTAATACTAAAATGTCATCCATTTATTCGTAAGCATGTTTTTCCACTTGAGATTCCAGTTCATTTGTAACATTAAGACACTCGACACCAGTCTTTAATTTCGACTAATAAAAGTAGCTAATGGCAATATAGATTATAGACTGCCATGTAATAATTAGTGATAGTAAAAGTATAATTAGGCATGACAAAAGTCAGATGCTTCTAGCTTATTGCTTATGGCGTTACGATTCATTATATTTTTTTTGCCCACATGAATAAGTGACTGGTCGAAATAGTCTAAAATTATAGATACAAAAAAAAAAAAATTTTTTTAATGTATTAAGAAATTATGGCTGTCTTAACAATGGGTGTTAAATTGGGTTATGCTAAACTTAATTCTAAATATTGTTGTCACTTGTCAAGGATAGCTTAAGCCAATTAACTACCTCTCATTGATTATGAGAAGCACCCTTAATTATTTAAAGAACAACACCACCACTTAGAGCGGAGCTCTTCTCATAACAACTTGTGACAAACACCCCTCTATCACAATATGTTATTCCCAACCTTTTTTTTTTTTTTTTTTTGCAAATTACCAAATTTATAGATGTTTTTAGTTCTTTATTATTGTCCTAAAATAACCACACATTTTTTGCAAATTACTCTCAACTATAAGTAGACATTTAAATAATCACACTTGCATAAGACATAAAAGTATAAAACTAAAAAATATATTAAGATTAAAACAAGTTGACTTATATTATTCAAGTTATCCTTTTTTTTTTTTTTTGTATCATGGATCCATGGTAACATCAACATGATGGGCCACCCGTAATTAATTTACGAATATGAAGTGTAAACCCCACTGTACCTCGACATATCTTCTTATAAACCCTAGCATCAATTAATTAAAGATGTGAACATCTTCTCTTATTTGTATACTAGATGGGTACCCGCGCAATGCGGCGATACTTTTGAAAAGGTGATGGTTAAATGTGTCGGTATCTTTTTGCAGTTAAACAGAGAAAGCGAGGGAGAGATGAAACCAAACTTTTTGTAGGTTAATGTTGATTGCCATCGAGATGAAACTAATTTTTATATTAGGGTTCAGGCGAGAGCAAGAGAGAAGGGGATTAGGGATAGACATTGGGAAATAGATGGAAGGGTAGTACGGAAAAATCACTTAAAAGAGTGAAAGAATATTTGTTTGTAGGAAGGTATAATAGGTATTTCAAAGGTAAAATGATTGAAAAGAAAATAGGTAGTTTGCTTTAATATAGAGTATAGATAGATATAGATTATAACAAGAGTTAATTATTGCGATTTATTCATTTTTGTGATCGATTTATATTTTTCCTTGAGAATTTTTTTAATAAAATATATTCTAGCTACTCAATTTATTACGGCTTATATTTGTGAAGAGGATGTAACATTGAAAATGAAAATTCCAAATTAACCCATATATAACAAAACTGATGTAAATCGCAATCTCAGTATTTTGAATATATTAATATATTAAAATATTTATATGTGATAGAGTTCTATATTTAAGCTAGATATACGATGGTCATATATTCTCAACCCTCATTCATACATATTTATAAAGGGGAGCAATTAAATGAAAACACTTAAAAACTTCATTTTGATGGATTAAAAGTCCATAAAACTAACATAGTGTATAACTAATTATCATAATATAAGTGTTTAACAACACATTGACCTATCGATAAAATCATATTTTTTGTTTTGTTATTCATCGAAATGGATGCTCAAAATAAAAAACGTGATTTTTTTTTATTTTGATATATTAATGTGTTATTGGATACTTGATAATGATAATTAGTTATAAACTATGTTAATTTTATGGACTTTTAATGCCTCAAAATGATGTTTTTAAGTGTTCTTCCCATAATTTTATTTTAAAAATGTTGTAATTGAAAAACCACCATATATAGATATATATAAATTGCATGTATATAGGCCCTATCCTTCTTTATCAACGGACAACAAAGTATATTCCATGTAATATGAGCATTGTTGTAAAATTCACCGAGTAGAGCCGAGTACTCTCCAAGTACTCGTTACAAGGTATGGTGTCGAGTAGAACCGAGTCGGCCGATCATTCCGAGTACTCCCTGACTTGGCCATTTTGACCCCCGAGTACTCACCGCATTTACCCGAATACTCCCAACTCACTTGTCAACCGACCTGGGAACAATTAGCGACTTCCGCAATCTTGAATATGAGTGTCATTGACTAAATTAAGTTGACATTGTAATGATAAGAATTAATGAGTTAGAATATAAAAACAAAATCAAAGCAATTTTAAAATCCATATCAGTATATCACCTATTGAAGACAGTAAAAAATGTACTCGGGACCAAGTTATTAAATTTTGACGACTATTCAAAAAAAAAATAATAAAAAAAAAAAATGTCCATACCATCATATTGACTTAAAAAGGTCAAACTAAAATCTATCATAGTTTAGTAACTCATAAACCTTGATATAATAACATCAATGCAAAGGATCCATTCTATTATATTGTGTAATGTTTGAATCACATGTCGAACAAATATTGAAACGATTTTCAATATAAAGAATGTTTTCCAAACGAAAATCATAAATGAAATCACAATCTTAACTTTCATGTGGCTATTAAACAAGACCAAACTACCACTTTGACTTGGGAAAATTTGAAATCTTTCAAACATTTCTAACTGTTTGATGTGAGTTGAGGTTTTTTATTTTGTTTTTCTCAATTCAGGGCTTTAATGAATTTAAATATTTAAGTGGTGTAATATTGCAATCTATTGGTGCTATGTTTTTCTAGCACCTCATTATTAGTCTAATAAAATATTTCAGTTTGTTTTTCAAAGGAAAATCATTGATATAAAGACAACTTTTGAACTTTTTTATTACATGTTTTTAAATTGAATTTAAAAACTAAGACTCTAGTGAAATCAAATAATTAAAACCTAATGAACTTAATTAAAATAAGGTTACGTTTGTTTAGGACTTAATGAACTTAATTCAAAAGTATTTAACTTATTAAGTCAATTAAAATGGTTTGTTTTTGACTTAATAATTAAAAAAAATAATTATATTAACTTAATATAGATATACATTATTTAAATATTTCGTCACTTAGTTCATTCAGTAATTTAATGATGAAAAAACAAATTTACCTAGAGTTAAATTAGGGATTTTGTAAGCAATGTCTTGAAAATAATGGTTAAATTCCATATTATTTTGAAAATGATAATCAGTTTCTGAGAAAGATATGATAACCAGCTAGATACCAACATTTCCATATAATTATAATAATCTTTCACTAGTTTATAAACATGGAAAACAAATATTTATAAACGAACATGGTACCCGTGTAATGCGGTGACGGTGGTAGAGAAGGTGGTCTAAGAGTGTTTGTAGTGGTTCACACCACCACACCAAGTGGTGTGACACATCAGCACAACATCAACACTACACAATACTACCCAACAACCACACCACATCCGTAACAATAAACATACCACACCATATTTTTATATTAAAATATAACTTTCCAACATATATTGAAAAGAAAGGAAAGCAACCACCCCACTCTAACTTCAAAGTGGAACCATCAACCTTGGTACTTCCACCCCACATGTACGCCGAACTTGTAATAGAACCACATCATGTGGTTGGTGTCCTTTCTTCTACCCTGACAACCCCATACACCATTACATACCCTCTAATGGTGTTGGTGATGGTACTATTGGTGATGGTGACGGTGTCAAATGGTGTAGGTTGATGTAATTGTGATAGTGATAGTAGAAATGTTTAGAAGATCAGGGCTTAAAGTGTTAATTATTAAAATAAAAGTTTAAAGTGTAAATTATAATTTATTAAGAATAAAACATAAAAAATAAAGGGTAATTCTGATAATTCAAAGGTAGAATTACCAAAAATAAAAAGATGCAATTTTTTTTACAAGGGAGTTAGAAAAAGATAAAAATGATTATATATTCCAAAGTATAAGTATAAGTATAAGTTGAACTCAAATGACCTAATCCGAATAAACAAAAATCTGATTAATCAAATGTAGCCAAATAACACTCCATCCACAAGCATGGAGGAATATACCCAAATCAAAAAATGAAAAAAATATATAAAAAAGAACTTAAATACTCCCAAACTCTCTCTTTCTCTTTCTAGGGCATCTTCAATTCATCATCATCATCAGCATCCCTTCTATTCGCCATTTATCAATCAATCAATTAATTACCCATAAATAAATCAAAGAATTAAATTCCATTTCTTTACTTCCGAATCCCACATTCTCATTTCTTGGTTTCTCATCATTAATTCCCTCTTTTCCCTCTCAATTTTCCATTTTTATACTCAATTAGGTTTAAATCTGACCTATATATACACACAAAAAGATTTGTATTTTGTAATATTTAGGGTTAAAGCTTAGAAGATCCGCACTCTAATCACTTTCTTTATGAAGATTTAGGTATCAAGTTTTCATCTTTACTCATTTCTTTTACATATATATAATTTCTGTATATCTATATATGTGTTTGTTTGTATTTCTACAATATGGGATTTAATTTGAAGTTTTTTGAATAGGATCAATAGAAAAAGGAACTTTTTTTATAATGTTTATTGTGAATTTGTAGTTGGCAAAGTAACATTTTGATATACTAATGACAAGATTATACATATAGTGATATAGATACCATTTATATTGATATTTTGTGTTAAAGATTGGGTTTTTATGTATGTGTTTGTAGAAATGATGAAGGGTTATGTAGGAATTTGTGTGTAATATAAAGGGTTTTTTTTGTTGGTTATATTTTACTGTTGCAGTTTGGGAATGGAAGACTCGAGGGTCGATGTGATACTTGAGTTTTTACGGAGGAATAACTTTGCTAGAGCTGAGGCGGCATTGCGAAGCGAGATTGATAAACGACCTGATTTGAATGGGTTTATGCAAGGGCTTAGTATGGAGGAGAAGGATTCGGGGGGAGGGTTGTTAGAAAATGTGAGTAGGGCGAAAGCTGGCGCTGGTGGAAACGAAGGGAAGAATTCTTCAGTGAGTGATGAGGTTTTAAAGGAAAAGCATATTGTGAAAGAGGTAGAACGTGGGACGGGAAGAAATGGACCGGATAGTAAATGGGAAATCGCATCGTTTGATGGAGAGCAGAACAGTGAGCCGGTTGGAGCGAGGAATGAGACTTTTATGTTTTCTAATGGTTCAGAGGACAACCTGCTTGATTTATATACTTGGAGATTTAATCCTAATAATGGGTATACTGATCCTTGTGATGACGATGATGGTATTGGAACCGAAAATGCAAAGGAATATGAAGTTTCTTCTCAATCAAAGATTCATCCATCTGAGGTTGCTGATATAGGAAGACTCCACAGGAAAGTGGCAGAAGAAACTGGTTCTTCTGGGGATGCAAAAGTGTTGTTGCTTGGGCCTGTAAGTAATAGTAAGGTGAATTCGGTGCCAATTATTGAGCCCAAGGAGCTTAATCTTCAACATCCAAAAAAGGTTGCCATGTCAAAAGATGAATTTGTGGATAACCCATGGTCGAGAAATGATGAATTCAAACGTAGTTCATCAGAGCTGTGGAAGGATTGTTCGGTCAAAACAGTATTCCCGTTCCCTGAAGGAGATGCATCCACCAGTTATAATATGACAAGTCGTGGAGTTGGTGAGAAAGAAGATGGAAAACGAAAAACAGACAGCATTAGGGCAGCAATCAAAGAGCAAGAAAGTGAGATTGGAAGGGCTTTGTACTTTGGAAATACTCATGGAAGCAATGATCCACAAGCTTTTGTTGGCTTAGGTCTTCCAATCACATCTGACAATCATAAAGAAGAGCTACCTAGACTGGCACCTGTCAAACTCAAATCAGCTGAAAAACTGTCAAGTTTGACTTGGGAGGAGAAGCACGAACATGATGGGCCTGGACAGATTCTCAGTTCTGATAATGCTTATCTAATTGGGTCGTATCTAGATGTTCCTATTGGTCAAGAAATAAGTTCTTCAGGTACTTAAGCGTTACATATTAAATGATCTGAAATTGATTTAGTTGAAGTTATAGGTAGCATAACTGCTCTTTTGATACCTTAGTATTGTATTTTTTATTTATTTGAATTCTTAATTCTGGAACTTCTAGGAACTGATTACTGATGTGTCTGCCCACATTTGAACTCTTTTTCTTTAACAAGCTTTTCACTCCTTTTTATCTAGAATCCAGGAATTTGCTAATTTATGTTTGTTTCTTCTTCGTTAGCCTTGGTATGGACTTTTTTATGCTTGTTTAACTCATGCACATTGCACATATCTTGCTGTGTTTGTCCTATATAACTGTGCCGTAAGTATAGTACAGCCATTCTTCCATCTTTTCGTGTTCTCATTTTTTATGAATACAAGTCTGACGTTGACTTATTGATTTTTATTCTATATTTATTATTTCTGTGAACAGTTACTTACATTAGGAGTAGAGTTGACCTTTGTCATTGAACACTGGACTAAATATTAGTAAAATATAATCATCCCATGCATCTGATATGTAATAAGCAAAGATGATTTAATCAGTTGCTTTTTTTTGTTGATATTATTATGTGTTTCTTTGATAACTAGCATTTTTTTACTAGTTATTCCACTGGTGCTTTAGGTTTAAAAAGGCCCGTAGGTGGCAGCTGGCGCTCCATTAGTCAGGGGATCACAGAAGACACTTCGGATCTTGTATCTGGTTTTGCAACTATTGGTGATGGAATGAGTGGATCTATTGATTATCCACATGAGTATTGGGATTCTGATGAGTATGACGATGATGATGATGTTGGCTATATGAGACAACCTATTGAAGATGAAACGTGGTTTCTAGCTCATGAAATTGATTACCCAAGCGATAACGAAAAAGGAACGGTTCCAGATCCTCAAGAAAGAGTTCCAAATAAAACTGATGATGACGATCAATCATTTGCAGAAGAAGATTCATACTTATCTGGTGACCAGTATTTTCATTCGAAAAACGTTGATCCAGTCAATAATATGGGTGTTCAGTATGATGGAGAATTAATGGACGAAGAGGAGTTGAGTTTGATGAGTGCAGAGCCCGTGTGGCAGGGATTCGTCACGCCAACAAATGAACTTGTGATGTTTGGTGAAGGCAAAGGGGCAAATGAGGGTCGTAGGCCCCATATACCTGAGCTTCCTATAGATAACGAACAACACGGTTCAGTTAGATCAATTGGTGTGGGGATCAACAGTGACATTGGGGATTTTGGCAGTGAGGTACGGGACAACTTAATCGGAGGTAGTAGTGAGGGTGACATTGAGTACTTCCATGATGATGACGTCAGTATTACTCCACACGACTCTGAGAAAAAGTATCTTGAAAAATTCAAGAAAGAGAAAAAGAGAACAGCCGTATCTAATTCAAATAAAATAATCTCAGTGAATGATGTTGGATTTTCTTTTCCCCCTCCTAGAGACGGCGAGTTAGCGGCTGTTTCTAGTAAACCTGAGGTATCAAAGTCAAACAACATTAGTGTCATAGGTGATGAAAATGATGACTTGCTGCCACCATGGAGACGGAAAAGCACTGATTCTTCACCTGGTAAAAGTTCAAGGGAAGAAGATGATTATGGCGATGTTGCAGATTCAGAATATTCAGGCCCGTCAATGCCCACAAATTCTGGTGTTATGGAAGGGACTCATCTTAAAAAAGTGGAGGATGAGAAAGTTGCTGATCCAATAGAAGATCCAGGGGAATTATTGGAAGATGAGGAAGCAGTTGCTGTCCAAGAGCAAGTAAAGCAGATAAAGGCTCAGGAAGAAGAATATGAGACCTTCAATCTTAAAATTGTGCATAGGAAAAACAGGTATGTATTAATTTACAATCAAATTGCAGTAAGGGGAAAGGAATACCTCTTTTTACAGAATAAATTCAAGGGATTTGTTAAAGAAGATTATTTTGGTAATGGTGGACAATACCTCTAGTAAATTGTAAACTAAAATTTTTATTTAGTGATTGAGTTGAACTGGTAAACTCCTAATATATCTATTTATGTTGTTCAGGACTGGCTTTGAAGAGGACAAGAATTTTCATGTAGTTTTAAATTCTGTCCTTGCTGGCCGCTATCATGTAACTGAGTATCTTGGATCTGCTGCATTCAGTAAAGCTATTCAAGCACACGACCTTCATACCGGCATGGATGTGTGTGTGAAAATCATTAAAAATAATAAAGACTTCTTTGACCAGAGTCTTGATGAGATAAAGCTCTTAAAGTTTGTCAATAAACATGATCCTGGTGATAAATATCATCTTCTCAGACTCTATGATTACTTTTATTACCGAGTAAGTATTTATATTCTTTATGTCTAACATATTTTCCACTGTTGGGTAATAATACTTGCATCAATACGTTTTGTTCCTTGTTTGTATTTTCAGGAGCATCTGTTAATTGTATGTGAACTTCTTAAGGCAAACTTATATGAATTCCATAAGTTCAATAGAGAATCAGGCGGAGAGGTTTATTTCACAATGCCAAGATTGCAGGTCTGTTTTACTTGTTTATCCACTCTATTAAATTAAAGTAAATTATTATTTATTTACTTCCCTTTTATGTATATGTGCAGTCAATAACCATCCAGTGCTTGGAAGCACTTCAGTTTTTGCATGGTCTTGGGCTTATACACTGTGATCTGAAGCCTGAGAATATTTTGGTGAAGAGCTACAGTAGATGTGAAGTGAAGGTGATTGATCTAGGAAGTAGCTGTTTTGAAACAGATCACCTCTGCTCCTACGTGCAGTCTAGGTCTTACCGTGCACCTGAAGTTATTTTAGGTCTGCCTTATGATAAAAAGATTGATATCTGGTCCCTTGGCTGCATCTTGGCTGAACTCTGCACTGGAAATGTAAGAGTTTTATGGTGTGATATTATATACAGTCATGATTTTAGTATATTTGAATAATTTTGAGTATGTAATCGGTGGGGTTATCTGCTGAATTGTTTAAAACTAATATAATCTATTTTTGTTGTAGGTTCTTTTTCAAAATGATTCACCGGCTACTTTGCTTGCCAGGGTGATTGGAATTGTATGTCCAATTGACCAAGATATGCTTGCAAAAGGACGAGATACACATAAATACTTCACCAAAAATCACATGCTTTATGAACGTAACCAGGTACAATAGTTCTCTTGACACTTCATTTCCACTCAAACTGACAGATCTATCGGTTTACACCGTTTTGCATTTATAATGTTTCATTTTACTGGGAGTTTGATGTGTCTAATGCTTCAATGCTCCATTTTTTGGGGAAATGCTTACTAGGGCTGTGCAGTATGTGAATGATGGAAAGGTGATAGTGTAAATTTTTTCTATATTTGCTGAGCTATATAATAGAACTATGAAAGAAAATGCTTATATTTTAAGATAAAGAAAATAGTATTATGAAGCAACACGACCATAATAGTGCTCTTCCTTATCTTTTTTCATATTCGTAAGTTTTTCATCATGAGTAACAATAACCAAAAGTTCTAATACAAAGGATTATCAAGTTTAGTTTCAGTCATTGAATCTGGAATTAGTTTTTTTTTAAAAGAGGTTGAATCTCTACTGTAAGGTTTTGATATGGGTTCCAAATGTGCCGAACAAATAAGATCCTGGAAAATAGAACGAGTACTCCAGTGATTTTGACAGAATCTTGATACCTTTTTTATTTAAACTTAAACTTATCAAAGATCATGCAAGATAACAACTTGACTTGGTAGTTTTGACGATAGTTTATGGTTCTTTATGGAATCCAATGTGTAGAACAAATAAATTGACTAAATTAGGAGGATACTGAATGAAAGAGAAGGATCTGAAATTCTGAAAATGTTCACTTAGAATCTCCTCTTTGATGTCCTTCCATATATTAGTTCTATATGTATTCAGGAATCTTACCTGTCAGCTCAATTATAATATCTAGAGTACGATGATAACAGCTACTTGGGTTTTCTATTATTCTTTTTACATACAAAAAAAGATACTGTCATCTCTCCCTGCTGCTTATTTCATTACGACTATTTCTCTATTATTATCAAAAATTACGATGGTTAACAGGGGGTACACAATGGCAACTGATTTTAGGCTGCTTCACATTTTAGATAAAAGTTACAAATGGCTGCAACATACTTTTATTTCTGTCTGTTTTATGCATGGACTTTTTGTTTATTGATTGTGATTTCTGTATATTAGTTTGTATTGCATCACAATTTATAGGATAAATAATAGGTACATCACCATATTGCACAAAGAAAGTACATGGTCGAAAAGAGGATTATAGTCTGTAGTATGCTACCATCTATTGTGCATTTAACCTCTGTTATTTTAACTAGTGCAACTTGAGGGGATCTTAGCTCAGTAATGGAATAGGAATCCGGGATTGGGAATTCTTATTCTCATCGCATTAATGATGGTTGTTTGATATTTTAGAATATTGTCGATGTAGCTTCTTTGATTTAAATGGGAAAACCTTGAAAGTTAATAAATTTAACCTCAATGAACCATCGATATCACAATGGATTGGTAGAAGAAATTTCAGATTTTGTTTAATGTAACTGGGTATTTCAGGTTCATGGTTAAGTTTCCATTTGTCCATAGCATCTCTAATTTGTAACTAACAAAATTAAAGTTCTTATGATGGTACTCTGAACATCTATATAATTTGGTGCATCTTGCTTATCTCCAGGACACAAATAGATTGGAATACTTAATCCCAAAAAAGACATCTTTGAGGCATCGGTTACCAATGGGTGATCAAGGATTCATCGATTTTGTCTCTCATCTACTTGAAATTAACCCAAAGAAACGCCCTTCAGCCGCGGAGGCCTTGAAACACCCGTGGTTATCACATCCTTATGAGCCAATTTCATCTTAAAATGCTTGGATAAATACAAGTTACACACATGTAGCTTAATACTTGGGCTTTGGGATAGAGATGAGTTGCTTTTGATCTTCAAATGGGGTTCTATTCCACGTATGCAAAGTGCATAGAAAGTTATGTCGTGGTTGCTGGCAGGTGCCCTCTCCCTTGCCTAAGTTGTATTTTTATTTTGCACAACAAAAACTTGTATTTTTACCGATTTTGATTTGTGGTGATGGAAGCAAAATCTTCTTCAATCTTGTTGTACATGACGGTGTGGCGATTTAGTAATAGTTTGTGAAATAGCCATTTACCCAGTTTTTCGGTTGGCTTTTGTTGCAGCCTTTTGTGTAGGCATATGTTAGCCACACATGAACATGATAATCTTGATGCTATTCTTTTCTTTTTCCTAACGCTGTGTTTTTGTTCAATCATCTTTTTGCAAAGCACTTTTAAGATTTGTATGGAATTTAGGATTTAGTTTGTCTATGTTCAAAATGTTTATTTTCTTCTATTTCTTGGCAGTTTCATTCTCCTATATACTTAATTAACTGATCTTGCCAGTTCTGTATATATCTGAAATTTGCATACCTTGCATTTCCCAAATGTAATAACAAAATAAAATAAAATAAAAAGAGACGAGTGATGACTGATACAATCAAATTTCTACACTAAATTACAGATGATTCTTGTCATTTCAACTGATAAACCTATAAAACTTTAATGGCAAAGTGATGAATACGAGTGAAACTGTGAAAGTATGTGCCATCTTTCAAACTTGAGAGTTGAGACCCGATCACACGAATAACTAAATTGAAGCTTTGACTTTTCTTTTTTCTTTCTTTTTGATGACTTGGTTTACATTGTTCTTTTCTTTCCCTATATTTTACATCAACAAAGGCTATTGATTTGCCCAATCCTAAACAGATGACGATCCTCCAAATTTGAAAAACAACTTGACCATCAAGTTGTAACCTTTGTGAGTGCAAAAAATACATTGGGTCGTCATTATGAGTCCGATTTTATATTTCATGAGTTTGTTATGTCTCACAAACTCATAACTTGGTCTATCAAGTTATTCGATAACTTTGAGAGGATCTTCAGTCATTTGAAACACAATGTTAACATCTGGTCATTAGCTTGGACATTTAACCAACTAGAAAACAACTTGCCGCCCAGATCATAGATATCAAACTAAAAAAGCGCCTGCAGTTATCCTTGATTTATTGGGTGATAAGGACCCATGGCGACAAGTAAAGGTTATAAATACGCATCACTTGCAGTTGCCACCCCTAGGTTAACATTTGACATATTATAGTTGCGAGAGGATGTCATTCTGCTATCGTGTTGGTCCGTTTTGAGTTTGATAGCAAAGAAAAGGAATTATATTTTAATGTAAAATAGCTGCTAAATGTCTAAAACTATCAAAATTATGATATTGACCCTCAAAAACAAACAAAATCCAAGAGATAAATTAACATTATCACTGTATAAAACGTTTGGAGTTCAATGATCAAGAGACGGGCTAATATATCAAGAATCATTTGCTAAAAGATACATATAAATTATACCACCACTATCCCAATATATGAAGTCATGCGTCACAGCCTGAGTTTTCAAGTCCGTCACGCATGATGTAGAACACCCAGAAACCAATTCTCTACAATAGTTTAGATCTCTCTACAATGTACCATCTTTCTCTTTTGTATAATGCAGCCTTCATTATTAATGTTTTCTTTCTAAATAATGCTATAACATACAATTGCAAGCTGCTTCTGACTTCTTTTCTTCACACGTCCTCCAAAACAGTCCAGATTATCCACAAGAATGTACACTTGATTTGTTGAACGAAATTAAAACAATGTTGTAAGATCGTCCATAGGTATGTCCAATCCTCCTGCAAAATCCTCTTCAATATCTTGATCATCAAAATTCAGAAAAGAATTGAGATCAGCAGGACCCCCAAGGTCAGCACCTACACCTAATTCATCCAACGGGTCTAAGTCATCAAGTATCGGGTTTGTAGGATCGGTCCCCTGGGACATCAAGTGACTTGTCCCATTTGATGACGGCCATGTAGGTCCAGTAGGATGCGTGGATCGTGTAGGTTTATTGCCGGATCCATTGACAGATGTTGGTATTTGACTTGTTACATTTGACGATGGCCATGTAGGTCCTGTAGGATGTGTGGATCTAAGTTTATTGACGGATCCATTGCCAGATGTTGGAACTTGACCCATCTTTTGTTTTGGTTTCGGTTTCCTTGATTTGGTGGTGTCCCGCTCACTTCTCTTCCCCTTTATCCCGCTGGAGACAGGGGTGCGACCAAGATATGATGCCCCTCGAGAGGTGGTAGTGCCAATGTCATCAAGCGAAAGTTCCTTCTTCCTTCCTCTGTTTAATACTGGTCTATTTGAGGTGAAAGCCTCATCTGCATGGAAAGGTTAAGATTAACGAATAAAAAAAGATAAGAAAAGGGTACAAATTAATTTTGGGTAAAAATATGCATACCTGACAAGAGATCAACATCTGGATCGTTTTCAACTGGAGCAGAAAGAATATCTTGGAATAGAGGGTCACTGAAGCAGCTTGAACCTGACTTTTCAAATTGACGACATCGAGCAAGAGTCCTCTTTCCAAAAGCCAATGCAACTTGTTTTGGCACCTTATGAATTACAGATCTAGAGTTTCGTCCAGACGCCTGTTAAATATCAAGAAAAACAAGTCATGCCTAGAATAGAAATTAAAAGCAACAAAGACATACATACATAGCACAAGCAGATTACTACTTTTCAGGAATACAAGAAATAAGTGGCAAAGGGATCAACGCTCACCAGAAGTTTTCTGTAAGCCAGCTCAACCAACCTATCCAGGGCAACAATTTCAAGCTCCCTGCAAAACAACCAGATTGATGTTTATAATTTTGAAAACATACACCAACATTGTCAAAAATATATCTGGTCATTCAAGTTTTACCGGGCTCTAGAGTTGCTTTCGACACCTTTAGATATTTTCTCTAAGTATTCTTTCTTTTTAACCTCCTACAGAATTGACAAAAAGAGAAAGATTATATTAAGACTAGAAGCTGTAGGTCAATATTATGTTCAATTACTGTTTCAGTAACTAACCTGTTGACGAAGTCTTGACTTCAGGTTATCAACTTCGATTTGGATCGTTTGATCGTCCTTGTGATTCAAGCCAGGCTGTCATAGAGAGAAGAACAAAAGAAAGGTGAATACAAAGCAGTGGCCGTTTTAGAAATGTCATCCTAAGAAAAGTAGTTTTGATAAGATCAGAGAATATACTACAAATACGTGGCCAACCATTATATCCGGGCATAGGCCAATACTCTGAAGCTCAAGTAGGACTTTGTCATCTAGACAAAACTTTTCATAGTGACAAGCGAGGGATAACCCGCCTGGACCTTCTGCCTGCAACGTTTGTGGTGTGTTTAGGAAGCCATTTGAAATCCCGGCCAACAGCTCAACTTCTGAATGTGCATCTTCACATATATTATTAATGACAGGGCTTCTTAGGGAGTTTATACTTCCATTGCTAGGCTTATATATACAGTCATTGAGAAGATATGCATCATAACTTGAACCCCGAGACGCATTTTGAGCTTGAATATTTCTTGCATCTTCTTCTTCAAAGGAATAAACATCATCTTCTATGATAAGTGCTGACAATACTCTTTGATAAAAGGGTATGGACCCATTGGGTGTTTTGTCCGGTTCATCTCTCCCAGAGAAAGATTCAGCTTCCTGATGTTTCATGTGCGGGGTTCTTTCTCCAGAAGAAAGTGGATCGGGTACAGAATCTCCATGTGGGCCCATCTGGATCAGTAGACAGTGGTTAGAATTAAATTAAAATACTGAAAAAATGCAAAAGAACAAAAAACTTGATGTAGAAAGAATTAGAAATATTGTTAGAAATAAGTCAACCTGCTGGGATAACAAGGATTTATTCTCAGAAGTGACGGAAGCAAACACCGGTTCCATCTTCTTCCAAAAGGCACTTGAACATGCTAAATCTACAAATGCAAGCATATAATTAGACACATAATTCGAAGAGTACCATTCCACATCAAAAACAAACACATATACAACAAGAAACTTATGGTCTTACGACTTGCTGTACGAGCATGATTTGCAGCTGCTAACAGCTCTTCCCGATCATCATCAGATGCACCTAATACATAACAAATCAAATCATAATTTCTCCCAAAATCCAAATAAAACTAAACATGTAAATATGAATGTATTTGATAGCAAGCTGACAATGTACCTGTACACTCAGGAGAGCTACTATTTTGCAAAGGAGTGTGGTGTGAAAAGACCTTGCGGTCTGAGAGCTTTTTTAATCGACGTCCGGGCTTGCTGAAAACATAGTCATTTCTTGAATAGATAACAAGGCGTAAAAGGTAAAACAGAAAGCTCTATTGCCAAAAGTTTCAATACCTTCCATTCTTCTTAGGACCAGTTCTATTACTCTTTAACAGTTTTGGTGCCGCTGCATTAATAGGAGGTTTGTTCTTTGTTGCTGCCTCGACTGCACTGTTCCCCAGTTTTTTTTCTGTGAATCGAGTTTCACCACCAACAGATTCTTCATTTCCAGATGATTGTGGTGGAGATTGAACATTATCAAACTTAACTATCACCTTCTGGAGACCATTGGTTGCATTTTTGGAAATAGGAGAACCATTAGTTCCATCAGATGTCAATCTAGCACCAACATCAGAGGGTGAACAGTTCTCAAAAGATGACTGGTTTTGATCTTGATTTGGGACAGGAGGCACCGGATTCGGTCTCCTTACTCGAGCCTTTTTCTGTGGTCTCTGACCAACCCATTGGGCCATGGGGGGAGAAGACGAACCTGGTGGCGGCATAGGACGTTTGCGATTGCTAATAGAGTCATCATGACTATTTAACCTAGAAATATATATTCACAAGCATATCTATCATTGATTAGCGAAACCATTAATATTAATACTTTACACATGGGCCATGGGCCGTGATTACAATAAAGACTATACACTATTACCATTAATATAAAACTAACATATGTATATATTTTTACTTTTAGAACAGCTATAACCTAATCTCAACAAATCCAAAGGGTGCACCATCAGAAACACGTGCAACACCACGCTCACGGGTTTAATTGCCAACCCGTGTCCCTTTAACTGTGTTGTTACACAATTCACCTCTCATGTTAGCCGTCAGATCGGTACGAGAGGGCCGGTTACCCTTTTCTGTGTTTTGCTAGGCATTTCTTTAACAAAGAAACTAAATAGAAGAAAATGCAGTAAATAAAAAATAAATAAAAATTGATGCAGTACCTATTGATGTTAGCATCACGTTGTTGTGAGCCTCGCTCATTAGCAATCTTGTTTAGTCCCGCTCTTTTAGGCAAGGTATCACCATCAATAGGTCTCGTAGAAACTGTGCCTACTGAACGTTTTCTCTTATTTTTCTTATCCCACCCTTCTCCTCCTGCAGCCAGCCTACGTATCTTTTCAAACAGATCAGACTCTCCGTCATTGCCGTCAAGTAAATTTCCATCTTTTGCCATTGCCACAGGCTGTATCTGTAGGCCATTACTCTGGCCTTCTGCCTGTAATAAAGTTGGGAGACAAAATATTAAGTTACACAGTACACCTAACTGATGAGTTAGCAAACATAGAAAACTACTCAAGGGGTACTCGCCAAATGCAATAAATATAATTTGTTACCAAAAATAATAAAGTGTCATAAAAAGCACAATGTAATCACAAATTGCTTCAGCAATGTACAAACAATGTCAACTTATGATAAACTCATATTCATATTAAAAACAAACCCGAGTTTCAGCCACCGAAGTCCGAACACGCTTGTTGAGAAGAATGTTCTTGGGTCGATCTTCTACTCCCTGATTTATACTGTATATTTGTGAACCCTTCAAAGCACCTGCTCGATCATTACTCACTGACTCACTCCGCTGTTGTTTCTTGGAGGCAACAGATTCACTATATTTATCCAAATTACGTAAGCGTTCATCCAGTCTATTTGCTCTGTACCTAGTAACAAAAGCACATCACCACACTAACAAATTAATGACCACGATATCATACTTATACGTTGCGTGTCAAAATCAATTCAAATTCAAGATAACAATTAATACTTTATATAGTGACCGTTGACTTAAAAAAAAAAAAAGACAAACCACCGTAAAAAGTACCTAGCTTTGACACATGTATCCTCAACACTCGATCTAAAACGCTTTAAATCTTTCGCAGCCGCCACTGGAGTCAACGCTTTCACATGATCAGCAGCAGCCGCACCAGAAAAGCCCTCTTCATCCGTCTTTCCAGCAGAAATCCCCATAACCCTCTTAGCCTCATCACACAACGATATTTGATCACGCATCACAATCGGCTCAAGCGACACACACTGCGACAACGTTTTAAATTCATCACCACGTATCGCACCAAATCCCGAACTCGAACCAAACATCCTGCTCTCAGAACCCTCTCTATAATTCCCCGATCTAACCAAACTACCCCCAGCTGTAACTGATGAACGAATACCTCTCTGCCCATTCAAATAACTTCCCGTAAACCCTATATCCGACGAACTAGTCGAAGCCGATTCAAATGTAGCATTTCCAGCCATAACTAACAAAGTTATTAACTATTTAACCACACCTAAATTCTCAAACCCATATATCAAAAAGCCATAATCTTCAATAAATCACCTATCAAATTTCAAAACAAAATATTTCAAAATCAAATAAAATCTATCTAATTCCAATTTCTAAAAATGATCCCCACAAATATATCACAGTATCCGTACAATTTTCCAAAAAAGCTACAAACTTTATTCAATACAAACACTAAATGGAAATACCCACATTGTAGAATTCAATAAAATTACCTAAACAGATAAGATTAAATGAAATTGTGCCCTAGGTTTGACTAAAGAACAATTTTGACTTAAATTGACTAGAGATTTATGAGCAATTCTAATCAAAGATTTATATATAACCTTAATTGGTAACGTTCCGATAACGAATCGCCGGAGAATTCCGGTGGCCGGTGGTCGTCGACGATTAATTTAATTAAACTCTGCGGTGGTGCTGTTTTCACTGTTGGCTTTGCGCTTTGTTTTCAGAAAAGTCGTCTGGTAATAATAACAAGAGGGCTGGATTTATTGGGCTAATGTAACCCGGATATGTGGGCTTTTAATATAATTTTTTCCTTCTTTTCCCCTTTTCTTTTTGATAATTTCTTACTTTCTTATAAGGTGATACCAAGGTTAACAAGTGTTTGTAGTAAATCTTGATGATTCATTTGAAATTGAAATGCCTTGTTTGAGAAAAGTTTTGAAATTTTAAGATATGAATTATCTATTATAATTGAACCCGAGCTTTTTCTGTTATCCAACGAAAAAAATATGAATCGTTGATATCAGCATATATCGTTTAACAGGTTGATACTTAGCAAGGTTTATATATTTGTGTTTAAAAACCTGTCAAATCCAGCATCACTTACAGATCGCATGTGAGTTTTGTATCTATTTTGTCTTAACGACTTCACACTGTTGATTCAGAGTTAATTGTTATACTGTAAAAGAACCTCTGTATCTTAGTGTCAATATATTTGGTCAACGTACATGGTTTTGTACAATAATGAACTATTGATAATTTGACGGGAATTCATATGCTTAGTTTAATATTACCAAATTCATTATTGCTAGATTACATAAACCTATAACATCTGAAACAATGATTTCACAACTTATATATTAGTAAAGTCTTTCAATACTATAACAGATATGGAGGAATATACATCCATTGGGTTTGGAACTTTAGACATTTTTCAAAATTTGGGAGTCTTAATTGTATTTTTCTTTTTTTTTATAAATATCATTCAGCATGTACAATAATAAAAACTGAAATTATTTTTTTTAGTTTTATTAAACCATTATATTGTGTCACGTGTTAACACAAGGGGCATCTTTAAACTACATTTTAAACTTAAAATTTATAATGAGTACCGGTTGGTTAGTTATATTATAAAATTGAATATATATATATATATATATATATCATTTACGATCATTTAATATCTAAAAGAAATATTTTGTAAAGAAAAGAGATAAATAAAATAAAGTATTTGTGTAAATTGAATCTTTCTTTTGAAAAGTTACATATTTGATAAACTAGATGGATACTCGCGCGATGCAGCGGCGGTGGGCGGAAGTGACAACGGTTGATGGTAGTAATTTCCATATCAGCGTTAACAAAATTGCGGGTTACAAAAGAAGGATGGTTGTTATAGCGTGCCTGATTTTAGGGTGGAGAGGGTATTATGAGAATAAAAAAAAAATCAAGGGCAAATAAGGTATTTCAAAAAAAAGAAATAATTAATAGGGGGAGGGAGATTTGCTTTATTAAGTAGTACTAGCTAATTAACCCGGGTTCAACCTGGGCATATTAATGATAGTTTTTTAAAAGCGTATGATCATCCTGCTGAAGTTGCAACGCAATAGATTGAGTCTATTCTGAAATATCTATGTGATTATTTACTACAACATTTTTTAGTTTTGATAAACAAATGCATATAGCTACCTTTAAGCTTTTGTGTATCAAATATATTTGATGTACTTAAACAACAAACATTAATATATCCGATGATAATTTTTTTAACTTAAACTTCTTAAATCAAGCTATTTATTTTTTTTATATAAGATACCTAGCATGTAAAAAAAAACAATATGTAGTTATATATTTTAAAACTTCAAATTATTCTTTTTACTTGGAAATAAATAGAAAAATGTCTATATTTATTAAAGTTTCATCAAGACTTAAATGTAAATTATAAAGTTATATGAAAAATTAATAAAATAAATAAGATAGTGTTAAGATGGATTAATTTTTTTAAAAACTAAAATGTTGCTAAAATTATAATTTTAAATATAATGTCATAATTTCTAAAAACATTTGTAAGAAAGATTATGAGTTTGCCACATAAAAAATTTTTTACAAAAATCTTCTAGAAACAATTCTCTTTTATTTAGATAAGAGAAGAGATAGATAAAAATATATATTTGATCTTTTAGTTATATTTTTTGAGTTCACAACTTTTTATATAGACATTTCTTTTGGTCTAGTTAAAAGTATATACATATGTATAATTTCACGTACTTACTTAAATAAGAAAAAAAAAGTTTTTTAAGATAAAAGCTTAAAAATTTACGGCCATTACACATTAACCGATCTATACACCACCACATTTTTATAATATAACAGGGGTGTTAATGGGTCGGGTTAATTGGGTTTTGGGTTATTCGGGTTTCGAAGAATTATAAATAATTAAACCGTAACCCAAACCAAATAAGTTTTGGGTTGTTCGGGTTCGGGTTTTTTGGATTGGGTTTTGGGTAACCCAAATAAAATGTGAGTGAATTTACGTGCATTAGTTACGCAACATTGCAACAATATAATTTCAATTTTCAAAAACTTAAATGATAGTGATACTCATATAGATTAAGTTCTTTATATCCAAACACTTTTGATTATGCGTTTTTTGAATTATTGCATGAAAATATGATTGTATTATTAAAATAAAAGTCATAGACAAAACAAATAAATTACAATTATATATATAAAAATTACTGATATTAAATAAACAAATTTTGACAATATATAACTCTTCTTATATTCTTATTTTTATCATCTTTTATTAGTGTATTTTTAAACATCCATTATCATTGCACGTTTGTGATTTTGTTTATAAATGACAATTTATATTCAAATAATATATACTTTAAACAAATTTAATGTATATATATAGGGAAAAGTGAATATAAGGTTGTCCGACACCTAAGCTTAGGTGTGGAACCTCTCACATACTAATTTTTTTAACATTTGTTGAATTTTAATTAAATCATATTTTTATGGATTAAAAAAAAAATATGTGAGTGTTTCACACCTAAACTTAGCATTATATTCCCATCTTCCATATATATATATATATATATATAGGTTTTAGGTAAAATAAAACAAGTATTAATGTAAAATAGATAAAACAATAAGTTTATCTTCATTGAAAATCACCATGCATCATGAAAATCATCGTGCATCAATAGCTTTGTGAATCTTCATGATCAATTTAAACATAATCTAAGGGTCAAGATCTTGTCCTATTTGTTTTACTTTAATACTTGTTTTACAATACTTAACCCATATATATATATATATATATATAGGGAAAAAGAAATATAAGGTTGTTCGACACCTAAGCTTAGGTGTGGAACCCCTCACATACTAATATTTTACTATTTATTATTTAATGAATAAATGCATAGGCCCCCATGATTTTTATGGATTAAAAAAACAATATGTGAGTGTTCCACACCTAAGCTTAGATACCCGACAACCTTATATTACCATCCCCCATATATATATATAACATCTTATTTAGGTTATTCGGGTTGACCCAAGTTATAAGATTTTCACCCGCAACCCAAACCGATTAAGCTTTGGGTTATTTGGGTTAACCCAAATGATGACCCTGATGTGTCCAATTATATATACATCTCCCATATCGTTTTATACTATTTATGCTTAATTTGTTAGTCATTTGTGCATATATCTCGAGGCTTTATGGTATGTGCAAGTGTTTTCAGGTTATTTACAGGTCTAATGGAAAAATACATCTCAACTTAAGGAGGAACGAGTTTATATCAAGTTTGTATGAAGGAAGTGAAGATTTTAGCAAAAGTGCATAAATGCGGCGCATATATTATGGAATGCGGCGCATAAATTGCTCAGAAGACTTGATTTTTGAAATTTGAATAAATGCGGCGCATGTGAAAAAAGGTGCGGTGCATATTTTGCTTAGAGTGTGATCAAGGAAAAATGTGGCGCATGTAAAAATAAATGCGGCGCATAACGGGGATTTGATTTTACTTTTTGAAGAAAGATGTGGCGCATGTATTCAAGGATGCGGCGGATGTTTAGGTCGGTCAGACATTGACTTTTGGAAACTCTATAAATACAAGACCGAAACCCTATGGAAGGATATATTCTCATTACCAGTCGAAATTAAGGTTCTTTGGAGGCATATTTAGCAGCTTTTACATCTTTGAAGATCATAGGGTTGCTTGTGAGTTCCAAGGCATTCGGTTATCGATTTTCTTAGCTTTCAATTGTTTTCCACACATCGGTACAATATGTCTTCACATACTTTTACTCTTCCTGTTATGTTTATGATTATGAGTAGCTAAATTCTTCATCATCTACTGAGATGAAGTGATACAAAGACAATGGTTGCATAGTTTTTAATCCAAATTGATTTTCATTAACATTATGTCGTGACCTTAATGAATTGTTTTCTTGTTCAATATTATTATTCTTGTTGATGATATTTATATGCTTTGTCGATTGTGTAGAAAGTACATAAGTATGATTTCAATTATTTGTCTATGAGTAATTGGTGTTAGGTCATGGAGTGATAGTAAACAACATAGTAATCATAGGAAACGATTTGTTATTTGGGGTTAATAGTTGATGGTGTCGCATTAATTTCAAGTAGACATAATTGTTATTTCAGAAACCAAAACAAATTAATTTATTAGGATAAATTATATTAAACGTTGGTGGTGCCGGTTTTCTATAATTGATCTAGTTAGTTAATAGAGTTAAATAGAGTTATAAGCTTGTTGGCTACCAAGTGAGTTTCTTTGTTCGAGTCTAGGTTACTTTGTCAACATAATTGGATTTGGTCTTAATTTAAAAGCAACCTGAGTTGATATATCATGGAGTCGAAGTAGATGACTTTTAACAAATCTTGATATAAGACAATTCTCTTTTCGTTTTAATTCCTCGGAATTACTAATTTCTTCAATCAACTAACTTTTCAAAAAAATCCAATATGATGGGAGTCTTTAAATTCCAACTTTTTTAAACTACATTAAACTCGCTTGCTCTTAATCATTCTCTGTGGAACGACTCGGACTTACCATTAAACTATATTGCATACGAATGGGTCCACTGCCCGAGAGTGTGTAGTAGTCAGTTAATCGGTATTTCTTGTTAATAAATTTTATAACTCGATTTTACACATTAGACCCACAAACCAAATAACCCAACCCGTTTCACCCAAACCCATTTGGGTTGGGTCGGGTTATTTGGGTTTGGTTATTTTCAACACCCCTAAATACACCACCAAACATGTTGTAGAGTACAACACTGTAAAGCACGGTTGGTGGTGTATTACCAAAATCTGATGGTATACAGGTCGATTCTCTTTGACAAAACTAATGTGTAACGCACTGTAAAGCACGTGTGGTAGTGGATTGCTAAAATCTAGTTGGGTACAGATCACCTTCCTTTATCAAAAGTCAAAACCCCCGATTTGGGGGATTAATTGATTAACTATACCATATTTGAAAGATTTTCTCATATTTATTTTATCAAAACCACTATCAAATAGAATGTTTTAATAGGGTTATTATTTTCGGAGTGTTTATAAGTGTTTTTTTTTGTTCTTATCGATATTGCTTGATATTTTTAAGCAAGTATTAATCCCATTTTATATAGGAAAGTGTTTTCAGTTGTCTAGTGTCTTAGACTATCTTAAATAATATAATTATCTTTAGACATTTTTCACTATCGTGTCATATATTTAAAAATTCTTACAAATCCTTCACTTTTATCTTAAATTATATAAACATTATAAAGTATCCTTATAAATTTCTAATTACCACATATATTTCATATAAAAAAGAAGGTGTACGAATTTCTAAAGCTTATATCACTGACTAAGGATATCTAGCCACATATAGTTAGGTAAAAATTACTTCAATGATAAGGATATTGGATATCTTTAAACCACATCATTGAAGATGGTCATTAGCCTTAAGGCTAATCGTTTCCCAAAAGGGTTTCAAGGATGTCTGGTGTTTATTTTGATACGGTTGGTGAGTTCGTTTTTGAGTAAACACAACCACATATAAAAAAATATTATTAATTGAGTATGTGCTATCATATAATGACTTTTAAAGGAAAAATCTCATATCCATCATTTAAACCCATGATTATAGGTAAGTTCGGTTTAGTATTGATAGACTGATAACGGATGTCTAAAAACTAAAAAAGGTCTAGCAGGCTATTAGCAAATAAAATTTAGTCTTTGAACATTAGCTCAGTGCTTGAAACTTGAAAATACATTCCTCATTCAAAAGGTCTTATGTTCAAGTTTTGGAATGGACATAAAAAATCCTTTTATTAGGGCTTGGCTTAGGTATATCCAGGTTCAAGTCTCATGAGGCAAGGTTTTTACCCAATTAATCATTGTGCATTCAGACGGATTAGTTTGAGATTTCCCTCATTGGATATTTGAAAAAGGCAAATTTACTTCGAGGGAGCTATCTAGCGCGGGTTTGGTTAAGACAACATATGCTAGACCTCCGGCTGTTGAATCGCGATACGAAGTTTAAAGCGAAATTTACCGGCAAAAGAAAAAAGAGATATAATTTTGAACATTTGTTGCACTTGAAGTTTTTTCCTTTTTAGTTAAAATTTTAAGCCAATGATATTTTGCCCAGCTATTTAGAGGCACTCCCGGTTTTACCCAAGGTCTTGAGTTCGATCCTCATGGATGACAAGCCTTGGGGTTTTTCACTCCAAAATACTTGTAACGGCCCATGATCAACGTCTCATTGTCTAGTATATGTACAAGACTTCACCATTATACGGTGAGATTTTCTAATGTCGCATATCGACTTAATGTTTGAAATTTGTTTTCAAATTTTAACTAATAATATACTTATATTAGTGGATATGAATTTTCTTTCATAAACAACCAAATATATTAAGACATTTCCCAAAAAAAATATGCCAATCATTTGAGAGCATGGGTAGCACGTGAATCTAAGCAAAAGGCAAGGCCAAGTGGCCAAACCATCAAAACAAAAGATCAAAGATTTTTTACTTATATATATAGAGCGGGAATATTTAAAGCTTAAATTCTTCTATCCATCAACAACAAGATCTCCAGTTTGTTGACCGTGTGGTCAACGTGAATCTAAGACCTACTACTTTTTACTCTGCAGACCAGACCAGCTGCTTATTTCTTGAAAACACTTTCTGGGTTTCGTCACTTAATCTTTGATTTCTCTCTATAAGGTAAATAATCTGTTACACCTTTATTTTCACCTTTCAAAATTCCATATTTTTTAGATCCCAATTATCTTTTCATAAAGTATATATTCGACCTAATGGCCTTAAAAGACTTAAAATTATGTTTAGCCGGCCTAATGGGGTGTTGGAACCATGTTATTGTCACCGTTTACTGATCCCTTCCTGATATGATAATTGACAATAACTGAAATCCCTATATTTAGTAAAAATATATAATGGGCGTATTTACTCTTAAAGACATATTATAGGGTTTCCCATTAGATGATTGAAACTATGAGGACTAATGTTACACACATTAAACACCAGAAGGGTTGAATGTGTAAATGCGCTCATTATAAATAGAAAGTCATAAACCTTAAATTAAGGTTAGTGAGAAACTAATCCCTCCCTTAATTTCGTGTGCCTTTCCTCTAAGAAATTTGTGCATCATGTTCCAGTCATCTAATGAGAAACCCTATAATACGTCTTTAAGAGTAAATACGTCCATTATATATTTACTAGACATAGGGATTTCAGTTATCGTCAATTATCATATCAGGAAGGATAAAGGATCAGTCACGGTCACACTAACATGGTTCCAACATGGAGGTCTTTGATACAAATCTTGGGCAAAAGGGTTTATAATAGTATTGCATAAAGTTGTTCAATTAGACTATAAATTGAAAGTTGAACTTTTTCTTTTTATCTCAATTGTTGTAATGCCTTGTATGTTGTAGTTTTTTGAGAATATGAAATGATATTTTGTGTGTTTTCATATATGGCAGGCTGTTTAGCAAAATTTGCTATGGGATATATAGGTGCTCATGGTATCGATGAGTTGCGTAGACATAAGTATAGTGGAGTTGATCACTCTTATGTTGCAAAATATGTTCTACAACCGTTTTGGACAAAGTTTGTTACTTTCTTCCCTCTTTGGATGGCGTAAGCACCGATACACTTTTATAGTTATTTTTTTATAATAATTATTTCATTTTGTCGCGTTTGACTAGCATTTTCGGGAATGTGTGACAAATACATAGTATCCATTGTTCACTTAAATTTGATAATCCGTTTATTAAACTTTATGAACTATGTTGCGATTAAGCTTAACTTCTTGTTGCCTTTTGATCTTTTTGCATATGGTGGACTCTCTAGGCCCAATTTGGTAGGGAATTTTCTTCTATGCATTTATCTTGTTTTTATCTATAATTTTGAATTTGTTGACATACATTTCGTTCACTCACATATATTTCTCTTTTCAGATCACACTTACAGGATTCATGTTTCTGCTCACCTCTGCATTGCTTGGCTATGTGAGTTCTTGAGTTGGGAAATTCTTTATGTTCATCATATTACAATTGCCATCGTTTAAGGGTCCAAAAGTTATTACAAGAAGTTTTGATTACTTATGTTTCTTGTTGCGGTCTTTTCTGATGTTTATTTTACTTTTGGGCATGTTTTAGGTGTATTCACCTCTTTTGGATTCTCCTCCACCAAGATGGGTTCATCTTGCTCACGGATTACTCCTCTTCTTGTACCAGGTTTGAATATTTTATAGTTGTTACTAAACGGCTTTATCTCTTCATTGGTTATTTCAAATTTTCCTGTGATCATCATAGACATTTGATGCTGTTGATGGAAAGCAAGCAAGAAGGACAAATTCTACTTCCCCATTAGGAGAGCTTTTTGATCACGGTGATTGAAAAACTCTTGTTTCCCTCCAATGCATTATGTTTTTTACATTGCTCATATTTTTGCTTGGTAAAATATTAATTTCCTTTGTATATCCTTATGACTACCAAATCTATAATTTCTACTAAATTTGCAGGGTGTGATGCACTTGCATGTGCGGTATGTCCTGTTGGTTACTTTTTGTATTTTTTTTGCTGCCGCAACATTCAATGGAGGTGGTAGTTTTGACACTTTTGGTTACGAATGGGTTGATTTGGATTATATTATATTTCTAATGGGTCAAACACAAAGGATAGTTTTCAAGGAAGTGGGTCAAATTGGGTTGAATATAGGCCAAAGTGTAGTTTCTAATTCATAAAGCTTCTAAATTTATTATCTTTGAAAACTTGGGTAGATATTGACGAATCATGTTGACACACCAAGTGTAAAATCTATGGAAAAAAAGTGCCTGGACAAGCCCAGTCCGACCTGTGTCGTCACATACCCAAACTTACCTTGGAAGCCTATTGATATGTTACCCAACAAACCCACCCCCCCAATTCGCCACCTTCAGTTTATTGTCCAGTGTGCTTACCTGTGCATGACTCAGTTGGAAGCCTTGGCTTTTGGGAGCACTGCTATGTGTGGCAGAAATACGTTTTGGTTTTGGGTGATTTCAGCTATTACATTTTATACCGCCACATGGGAACAGTGAGTGCTATTCCTTTTCTTCTTTATAATTTAGAGTTGAACTTGCCAAAAGTTGTTTTTCTTTTGGTTTTTTTCTATGAAGTAGTTGGAATATCATTTAAATAGTCTCATCGACAAGTCACTGCTATCGTCTATCAAAGTTATAGAATATGTAAGAATCTTAAACTCCATTATAAGAACTATTTTACTAATGTTGCAGCTATTTCACGAACACTTTAGTCCTTCCAGTAGTAAATGGGCCTACAGAAGGTCTCATCGTCACATATATGGCACATCTATTTACAGCTATAGTTGGTACGTCTGTTTAAGACCTCAAACATTTGCTATTTTCGTCTTGCTGAATATTATTTGCATGCACCTCTGGATGTCATCACTAGTTACTTTCAAATTTCAGGTGCAGAGTGGTGGGCACAGGATCTTGGGAAATCTATTCCCCTCTTGAGTTCAGTTCCATATGTTAATGGTACGATTTCCCCCCTTTAATTGGTACATTTAAAATCTTTTAGTAATGTTGCTTCTCGATTTAAATGTTCAAATTATTGAGTTCAGGATTTCCTACAAGCGAAGCTGCTTTGTATTTTATGATAGCTTTTGGTGTTATACCAACAGTTGCATTCAAGTAATTCTCTTTGTTCTCTAATAACTTTTTATTTCTATTGTTGCGTATATCCATGATCCAAATTCAACATGATATTAGTCTTTTGCACTTATCAACTTGCTTTTTATTTATAACTTTTGCTTGCAGTGTGCAAACTGTTTATAAGGTTGTACAGTCTAGAAATGAAAGCATGCTAAAAGCTTTGGCTATGGTAATCTCAATTACTCATAGATAATTAGCATTCGTTTGTTAATTTTGAAGACGCTAATTTGATATTTCTAATCTTCCATTCAGAATTTCCCCTTTGCGACGTTACTAGTTGGAGTTTTGCTGTGGTATGTACTTGACTGAATTTCCTTCTCGAATTCGATTTGTACTTGAGATGAAATTTAGAGATTATTTACAAAGTCATCTCTTTACTTCAGGGATTATTTGTCTCCAAATAATTTAATTGGGAACAACCCACATATCATCATTATGGGAATAGGGCTAGTATTTGGATTTCTTGTGGTAAGCTTTTAGTTTGGTTGTAACCTTGAGTTTTCTTAGAATTCGTTTAGGTACAAACATCTAATTATTAAATTTCTTGCATGTAGAGGCATAAAAAACTAAATGGTCTATTTCGTATCTTGATTAGGGAAGGATGATATTGGCCCGCTTGTGTGATGAACCTAAGGGATTAAAGACTAGCATGTTCATGGTACGCTTTGTTCTATTCCACACACGAATCATATAAATCATAGTGCATTTGCATTCATAATGCCACAAATTTTCTCATTTTTCTGATGGCACTAATCCTACATGTAAGTGATGTAATCTCATTTCAGATGTGCCCTATAAATAAGTGCAACATTTCCCCCTTTTAAAATCACATTATTTTGCCCATAAGCAATGATTACAATATAGTAAGTTTATTAATGCTTCATAGTACTGGATTATCATAACCACTGTTATAAGTTATAACAGCCTAGTGGCTAGGTATCCTAATGTACTCACAAAAGGTCTCGGGTTCGAACCTTATTAGGTGAACATCTTGAGGGTGTCCATGGAAAAGGTTAGGGAACGGTCACGAGGTTATGCCGATTAGGCCATGTCATCTAAGTTAAAGACTTACCTTCCTCAGGTGATTAGCACAAGTAAAACTGTCAAACTCCCATCCGTTTACCACATTTTAGGGTTAAATTATCATACCAATAGTTAACTTGAAACTCACTAGTGTATTTGTGCCTTTGTGGATCTTGTCATAGCCAACACCATCTACATGTTTCTATATTAATTTCTGCATGATACTAAAAATAAAAGGTGTCTTTTGGGTTATCGTTTCAAAATGGAAAGAATCATTTTCTTAATAAATGATTAACATTAACTATGTAAATGAAATAACAATCAATTATGTTAACACTAGATTGGCCACCACCATAACTTTGCCCAACTAGACTACAATATATGGTAAAACTTGATTAATTGGTTAAAACGTTAGGTTTGGATTTCACATTTTCACTCTCACATAAAAGGGTAACAACTAAAAGCATGTTACATGAAAAAAGTAAGTTTGAATTGATCTTAATTATATACACTGACAATTTGTGTAAACATCATTACATTTTCATACAATAAACCGTAGGCTATATGCCCAATCCTACATTACTTGCATTTCAGATGAAGTATCTTAACATTTTTGACAACCTATGTTCTTCCATTTTGGACATAATTTTTGCTTATCTGCATAAGAGGTAGTGTAAATGTGTAATGCTTGATTCGTGATAATACGCAGTCCTTGTTCTATCTCCCGCTTGCGGTTGCTAATTCACTTACTCCCTGGATTAATGATGGGTATGTAGGTTTTTCTTCCATTTTTGTTTAGTTAGCTTGTATATAAAAGATCAATGATATTTTTATTTTATTTTTTATTTTTTGGCAGAATTCACTTGGTTGGTGAGAAATGGGTTCTTCTCGGTTTCTTTGTATACGCAGGTATGATTGTTGTCACGATATAGTAAAATCTTTATACGTAGTTGGCAACATTTATTCATGTTTGTTTCGTTTTTTCTATTAAATTTTGGTGGCTAACATAAGTTTTGTCCCTTAGTTGCGCTTTATATGCACTTTGCAACATCAATCATTCAAGAAATTACAACAGCACTCGGAATCTCTTGTTTTAGGTAAGCAAAATGCCAACATGTTACCCAGATTCAGTCCCCCCCCCCCCCCCCCCCCCCCCTTCCTTTCTATTGATCTTGAGTTACTGATTATATGGTGAAACTGCCAGGATCACAAGAAAAGTGGCTTGAGAAATTTTCTTCTTCATAGAGATCCGTTTTCGTGACTTATTTGCTTCACGCAATGCAGAATGCGTTCTGTGAAGCACGAACATTCTGTTGAGACCTTTCGATATTTATCATTTGTTGCTATAAATGTATTGAATTTCTGTTTTCAGAAGATTAGGTGCCCGCCTTAATTAGGTTAAAACACTTGAACTGCTGTTTTAAGCTCCATGTCAATACAATTCACTAATTCAGCTATTTGTCAAAGATTAGCGTGCTTAACAAAAAATGATTCATCAGTATATAATTAATAAAATAAAATGATTCCATCATTATTCTTCGAATTTTAGATGTGTACCTTAAGATTTACTAGGGTGGTTAAACGTTTACAGTTTCAAACTTTAAATGTCTTTTGCTACTCGTGTTAACATACTTGCTACTTGCATAGTTGCATATAGATCTCTATCTCTATCTCTAATACTTTATAAATCATTTACCCTTTTTTTTCCTTAAAAAAGAACTTGATATACTTAATTTGTCCCTCTTTTTATCCATTAGTTTGAACGAGAATAAATACTCGCGCGTTGTGACGGTGAGATAGTGGGGGTGATAGCTAGGTCATAGAGTGTAATATGTCATAAAGTGTGATAGGTTGTAGGAGTTGATATGTCATAGAGTATAATAGTCAAATGCCTTAGCCGTACGGACTCTGTCATCGGATTTAAAAATTCGTTGAAAGTATATCGAATGACATCTCTAATGAAAGAGTATGAAATTTTAAGAACACTCATATAATTTTTATAATGTATCGATGTACGGTTTTAGAGATAAAAGATTTTGAATGAATTGGAGGAATAAATGATTTATGAAGTAGAGGGAACAAAAATGATTAGTTGAGATTTGAAGGAGGGAGAAATGGTATTATAGTTATTTTAGGTAGTTATAGAAATAGAATAGATAGGAGGGGCATTTTGGAAAAGTACTTAAAATCAATATTGAAAATTTTAGTTCAATGTTAAAAATCTAGAGGAAATCTGCTTTATAATATAGTATAGATATACATATCATCACCTAACATTCCTATAATATTCTTAAATCTCAATCACTCATTTTCCTCAAATCTCAACCACTCATTTTTTTCTCTCTCCCATAAATCATTTATTCCTCTAATTCATTCAAAATCTTTTATCTCAAAAACCGTACATTGATAAATTATAAAAATTATATGGGTACTCTTAAAATTTCATGTTCTTTCATTAGAAATGTCATTCGATATAATTTCGACGAAATTTTAAATCAAAGGGTGGAACCCGTACCGCTAAAGAATTTGACTATCACACTCTATGACCTATCATCTCATATAACCTATCACACTCTATGACCTATCACCCCCACCATCTCACTGTCGCAACGTGCGAGTACTTTTTTTTTCTTTTCATAAAATAATTACTCTATTTATGATGATAATATAAAAAAACATCAATTAAACAAGTGACATTCACAAGTTTTTAATTAACAATTAATGATAAATATATGATGGTATTCGATCTTATATCGTTCGTGAATGTATGAAAATAGTTGAAAGTTTGATCTTAATTTGTTACAAATATAATCATTAGAACTTTTTTCTAAAAATGTACATTTTACTAGAAGTCCAGGAACTCATATCATTTAATAAATGTCTAAGCAATATAATGATTAAGCAAAATAATTAATTTTTATATTTATTATTATTAACCTTAGATATAAAACATTTAAAAAACTTTCATTAGAAATAATGCTGCATTTTTTCACACTTTTAGTTAGTGTGAACAAATTAAAATTTTTGTCACGCTTTTATGTGTGTAAAAATATATAGAACTAAAAGTGTGTAGAAATTTATCCATACTAAAAAGTGTGTTTATTTTGTAACATCACATTTGTCCACACATAAAAGCGTGACAAAATTTTTAATTTATTCACACTGACTAAAAGTGTGGACAAATATATAATTATGTATAGTGTTTACATTATTAATAATTAAGTATTTTTTTTCACGTATAAACCAGACTTAACTTTTAGTAAGTAAAGTAAGTTATAATGATCATGATAGGATGCGTTGGGCATCCGTTCAATCCTTCTGGCATATCGTTGATGTGCGGCCTAGTTGGCCCTTTGGGTCTCCTTCATTGCCGCTTTGACGCGACGTAATGAAAAGAAAAAAAATATAATAGGTATTTAGTTAGTTGACATAAAAAGAAAAAACAATAATAGTAATCGTATTTTGGTACCACATAAAGTTTAGACATCTAACACTAAAAAGTTTTATTTACTAAAATTTTTTACTTATGAACGAATTAATATTCTATACATTATATATTAAATTAAAATTTAAGGGATGTTTGGTTCATAAAGTCTATGAGAATTTAATGAATGAAATTAAAAAAATTCTTGTCATTTTAAGTTAATACTAGTAATTCTAAAATCTTTTTCACCAAATTATAGTACAATCTTTAAAACAAATAACCTATTAATTTAATACATATGTAATAAGGCTAATACAATATCTCCATTTATACTATGATAATTATATATTAGATAAAGACCATAATCAAATTATAGATATTATTTTTACACAAAAATTCATATTATAATTAAGATATCAGAATAAAAAAAAAAAATTATTCGCGTTGTGTTGCATGAATATTGTACTAATATTTATTTAAAAAATAGATAGATATCGTCATATCTATAACATATACAATTTTTTTTTTTTTCAAATCTCTTAAACTTTTAATATGGAAATTGTTCAAAATACCCTAAAATGCAAAAGTTTAAATGTTAATTATCCCGTATTTTTCAAGAAAAAAATTTTATTCTCCTTACTTGACTTCGAAATTTAGAGGAAATTGATTATGGTCCTTCATGTAAGTTGTGGGTTTCATTACGTAGTTACACAATAGTTCAAGGGGTCTACATGAAACCTTTCTTTTTCCCTTCTTTACAAAGTGGCGGCAGTTATCAACGGTATTCTGAAGTTTCAGAAATAAATAAAATAAAATAAAAACACCCTAAAATTTTGTCACATAGAATTCATTTTATAACATCACATTCTTGCAATTTTTATCTGCAAATTTGTTTATTGTTTCCATTTCTGAAGAATCAATTACGAAATAGTATATGTAGTTCTTACTCCTTTTTTTTTCCCTTTCCTTATTTCGTTCTTTCCGTTTGTGTAAATTTAGTGAAAACAACCCGAAAAATACACGCACAATTAAATTGTGTGTAACGAGATAAGTATTTACAGATATCTCGTAACATACGATGGATACCGAGGACTTACAATCAGAATTACTTGCCTTGCGAAGATTATACAGACTTCTTGTAAACAAGGAACAGTTTGTGCAAGATTCAGACTCTCAAAATGTAAGTTGGTTGATATTTATGATTAAAATTAATATTCATATTGTTTTTTGATTCATTTAGTTTTTCTATTTCTAATTTATTATTGATACTGATGTAGATTTTAAAATTCTATTAATTTCTATATATTTATTACAAAATTATACAAAGTTAACGAAAGATGTTGGTATGACCCCGTCGGCATGGAGCAACAAATGTTTTGAGAATTCAAGATTTAGTTATGCAGTTCTAATACTTTCGGTTTTTGAGAACTGCTTGAATCGATCCCCTCTTTTTTCGGTATTTTTTTGAATTGAAGTTGTACAATTTGTTAAATGGAAGAATTTTTGTTTATAAATGGTACTATCATTGAATACTAGTATATTACAATAGGCTTTTGGCGTGGCGGCGTTCAAGATATATACAGGTTTACCCATCAATCAATTGGTTGTTGGTTCAAGTCCTAACCGGGACAAGGGTAAAGGGCGTGAGTTTGCTATTCAAAAAAAGTGAGGCATGTGAGACTGTGAGCGAACAATGTATACAAAAGTGAAAATTTATGTACATTTATCAATAACCGTTAAGCATCCCATGAAATGGAGAACTATATGTCTTAATTTTCTCTGTGTTTCATTCTATTTTCATATTGAAGACTTTTATGTTTCTTTTGAAAAAGTTGGGCAAGAATGCAAAACGGCTGCTGAAAAAATTACTGGATGATGTTGCCGAAAAAGCTTTTGAGACTCATGCAAAGGTATGCAATGTTCTTTGCTTCTTGATGCCAAATTTCGTTCCTTCTGTAAGTATTATTTGGATTATAATTATGGAGTAACTCGTATTATCAGATGGTAGGTACTCAACGTAGAACATCTTACAGCCCGTGGTCAATGCAAGAAGAGCAGCCCAGAGACGGACTAAATCTGCAATCTTTCTCTCTGAGAAATGCATCAACATCTAACAGGGATTCAAATATGCAGAACTTTGACTTATTAACTGGTCCAACAGATCAACTGTTTTCTTCCGGGCTGTCAACAAGCATCTCACCAGGTGAATCTAGTTTCAGACTAAAAAAGTGTCGGATATGCCAGAAACCAAAGGTGAAACAGTTGATTAGAGAGGTTAGTATTCGAGATAGTGAATCTTTTACACCCGGAAGAGCCTGGGAGGTTGGAAATGAGCCAAGCGGAGTTGGAGGGTTTGCACATTCATCAAATAATCCTTTTGCAGACGATGTTTTTGAATCGCTATCTTTGACTAATCTAATTGACGAAGAGGATCAAATATCTAGAGACGCTTCTGCTAAGATTCAAAAGATAGAATCATGTTTATTGAGTCTGCAAGTAGTAGCCACACGTGTTGATTTTATTGAAAATCTTTCTGAGAATGAACCGAGTCAAATGGAAAACTTTGCTACAAGCAGAAGTGACCTAAATAGTAGCAAAACAGACCAAGGGACTTGGCACTTCACAGAGACGGCTCCACAATCTTATGACCAGACAGCCAAGTCCTATAACGAGTTGACCTTGCCAACGGAACCATCGGTTGCAAGGCCCGTGAGTATGATGCTACCTGGTAGTCAAACACAAGTTAGTCAAAGAAACCAGCATCGTTATATGGCAGAGGAAACATATACTCCTTTTCATCATACCGGGGAATCTTCAAAGATACCAGCCGAACAACTTAGTCTAATAGACCAGTATCCTCATATGCCAGAGGAAACTTATACTTCTTATCATCGTACTGGGGATTCGTCAAAGATATCAGCAGAACAACAACTTAGTCTAATAGACCAGTATCATTATATGCCAGAGGAAACTTATACATCTTTTTATGGTACTGGGGTCTCTTCCAATTTGAATCAAACGGACAGCATTTACCGTCCATCACATGGGAATTTTTCAAGTCCGACAAAAGGAGATTCGTTGGATCATATGCAGATGACCCAGTTATGGATCCCACCTGGTGGATCCATAATTCACGGTAGACATGATAATGAGCGTAAAGAATCTGAAAAATTCACAAGGCCAAAAAACCATGGTGAAAAGCATAAAGATGTAGATAAAATTGACCATCACAAAGGGACTCGAGAAAGACACAAGCTGGTTGGGCCAAAGAGAGTGGTTTCTCCTAAAAGCCAGTTGGATTCAGACAGTACAGGTTCAAGCTCAGACCATCCCTCAAGTTGGACAACTCAAAGTCAAAGTCAAAGTCATAGTCAGAGTCATAGTGAGAGTCAAAGTCAGAGCCCAAGTCAGCAAGCTTCTAGTGGTCTTAGTGATAGTGAGAGCGAGACGGGGCTGCAGTCAGGATCAAGCAGAAGCAGAGACCAAGAAGGGAGTGATAGTGAAATGTACTCGTTTTCAAGTCAGAGTGAGAGTCCTAATATCAATAGCTCAAGCGGATCTTCTGCGTCAATATCAAGGGAGAACGTTTCTACAAAAGGTCACCAAAGGGTTAGTCGTGATGAAATGAAGAGTAGACGTGAGAGCAAGGTGAGCTCGGATTCAAGTCGGGATCAGAGTCTTGCGCCCAGCGAATCTTCCGGGTCAATATCAAGGGAGAATGTTCCTACAAAGGGTCACCAAAGGGTTAATCATAATGAGATGAAAAAAAGTGAGAGCAAGATGAGATCAGATTCAAGTCGGGATCAGAGTCCTTACGTGAGTAGCTCAAGCGAATCTTCAGTGTCAATGTCACAGAAGATGGTTCCTACAAAGGGTCACAAAGAGGGTACACAAAAAGAATCTAAGAGAAAAAGTCAGAGCAAGATGCACTTGTTTTCAACTCGGGTTCAGAGTCCTAAAATGAGTAGCTCAAGTGAATCTTCAGGGTCAATATCAATGAAGGTGGCTGCTACAAAGGGTCACAAAAAGGGTAATGAAAAAGAACCGAAGAGCAAAACTGAGAGCAAGATGGAATTGGTCCCTACTCAGGGTCAGAGTCTTAATATGATCAGTAGCTCAAGCGAATCCTCAGGTTCGATATCAAGAAAGGGGTATGCTACAGATGGTCACAAAAAGGATAATCAGAAAGTACCGAAGACTAAAAAGGAGAGCAAGATGAAATTGGTTTTAAGACATGGTCGAAAGATGGGTAAGGCAAGCAAATCCTTAGGTACGATATTAAAGAAGGTGGCTGCTAGAAAGGGTCACCATAAGGATAGCCACAAAGAACCAAAGAGTAAAATTGATAGCAAGATGAGTTTGGTTGATCAGAGTCCTAAAATGAGTAGCTCAAGCGAATCCTCAGGTTCAAAATCAAGGAAGTCAGCTACAAAGGGTCAGAAAAAGGACAAGGAGAAAGAAGCGAAAAGTAAAAGTGAGAGCAAGATGAAATTGGTTTTATTTCATGATAAAGGTTCTAAGACAAATAGCTCAACAGAACCCTCGGGGTCAAAATCAAAGATGATAGTTCCTGTTAAGAGTCACGTGAAGGGCGATAAAAAAGAACAGAAGGGGAACGGCATTGGTACATTGACGAAACTTAAAGACAAGTTTGCAATCATGTTCCACAACCACCAACACCACCATCACCACCACCACCACCACCATCATGGTGGTGATGAGGATAAGCATAAGAAAAAATCAATATGGAATCATGCTAAACATGCTATTGGACGTAAGAAGAAAAAAGACGAGGCTATGAGAGATAAGGCACTCAAGCAAATTGAATATAAGTTTGATGAGGATATCGGAGAAAAGGCAGTCAAGAAGGTTGAGAATCAGTTAGTTGTTCACAAAGCAGAACACAAAAAACAGAAAGCTCAGCTGAAGTCAATCGTGGGCGGGTTGTTGAAATATTCCAAACCTTCCAAGAAATCTGAGAAGTCTAAAGCTTCCGCAAAAAAACCTTCAAGCAGTAAAACACCAAGCGGTGGAAACAAAGGTAATAAGATGCAGTGGTTGACGATACTGCGAAACCAAAGGAAAATAAAGAGGATTGAGAAATTACGTGGAAAACTTAATAAAGGTTGACAATACAAAGTCGAGATAGATTCAGGCAAAGCATGTAGATTTTACATGCTTATTACTGGGCAAAACGGGTTAGGTCAGGTTGGCCCGACCAGTAGACATATTCTTTTGTTTTCTATGTTCTTGAACTTTGGTCAAAGAACCAGTATAATGGTATAATGGTAATCTTAACTTGGAAGTATGCTATACAGGAGGTTTCATGCCTTTTGAATACATTTCAATTGCCTTTTTACCTGTTTACATGTTTCTGTAGTTTTTGAGAACTTACCCATTAAAGTATAAATGTTACCCATAAATGGGTTGAAGTGGAAACAACCTCAATTCATCTAAACTAGGGGGTGGATTTGAGTCAAGCAACGAATTGAATTCGAAATAATATTGAGTACAACTTACATATCT
Source organism: Erigeron canadensis (assembly GCF_010389155.1). Lineage (NCBI taxonomy): Eukaryota > Viridiplantae > Streptophyta > Magnoliopsida > Asterales > Asteraceae > Erigeron > Erigeron canadensis. The sequence continues at coordinate 33,561,035 of NC_057761.1, read as the reverse complement.
AGTGTTCCCAACTTTCTGTTGATGCTGAGAAATGCTGCATTCGAGATCTAAAAGCTAGTGTTCGGGTTCAAGCGATCACTTTTATCCAAGCAAAAGTGCCTTTAAAATGGCTGTATTATTAGGATTATAATTTGGTAGGTAGCAAATGACCAACACCAGGTATATCTCATGGTCATGAATACATTATGCATCTCTGCAAACTCACAGGTTCAATCCTTGTCACAAATGAATACTGCCTTCTATGTCCCTAAAAATGGATCCCATTAGTCCTTATTGTCTTACGTAATCATGTTCACAATTGTCAGCTAACTCCCATGCCTAAAAAGTAAAATCAAGATGGCATGATGGTCAAAATGGGTTTGGGTGAGACTTGTCCCTTGTTAGTTCATGTCAAAACGTGTCAAATTAGACCCACAATCTTGTACATGTCAAAACGCCCATGCTCCCCGTTACCCCTCGCCCCTGCCCCTAGTGGTGGATCTAAAATATCGTATTAGAGTATGCCGTATCTTTTTTAATACGTGTATACGATGTGCACTCTTTGTATTTACATTAGATTTTAAAAAAATCGGAAAACAAATACTTATATTTTTTTGAAGGGTGTGCAAGTGCATACTCTCTCTTTTGTATATGAATCCTTCCCGCCCTCGCCACTGCCCCCAGTCACCAATCCCCCCTCCCCAACACACACACACCCAACTTATGGAGTGTCCTTTTAATGATAATAACTCTCAAACGTTCACTTGTGTATGTTCGTATAGACTATTTCAGGGTCATTATAGCCTCAAAAACAGAGTTAAAAATATGGGGGTATAGTAAAGGTACATTGAGATATAATGGGGCTGTTACGAGTATTAAACTAGGATGGCCACGTTTGAGGGTATTATCCTTAGGTTGATCTTTTGTCCTATTTTATGTTCAACTGACTATACCCAAAATATATACGGAGGTTTTAAACTTAAGATCTTTTACGAGGAAATGGGACTCTTACCACACCTTGTCCTTGAAGATTGTTAGATCTGGGTAAAACAAGTGATTTAAAAATTAAAAAAAATGCAAATTTCAAATGCTTACTACTGAGCAAAACGGGTGGTTCAGGCTGGGCCGACGAGGAGACACGATGTTTTCTGTGTTTTGTTTCCTTTTTTCTTGAAATTTATACACATTTTTTAAAATGAGGTAGACACTATATTATTACCATATAAATACTGAAATACCAATACTACAACATTCTACCGGTGTATTATACATCTAACGCCACTATCCTACAAGTTGGATGGGCTTACAGCAGATAAAACAATACACAAATGAAACTGAACCATAAGAACAAAGGATTCCAGGAAATAAAACATTGACATTATCATATGACCAGCCGTTCCTTTCCAGCCGTTCTGTACGAAATTTACCAGCAGCAAAAATGTCCAGTAAAAACTTTATTTACGCCCATTGTCCAGAAATGCTACATTTGAGATCCAAAGGCTGGTCTTTGGTTTCAAACTATCAGTTTTCTCCAAGCAGAAGCGACTTTAAAATGGCTTCTTTATTGGGATCATATTTTGGTAGCGCATGACCAACACCGGGTAGCTCATGGTAATGAATCCATGGTAGCTTTTTTGCTATGTATCTCTGCAAATTCACAGGTACTACCCAATCGTCATCTCCGTGCCACATATGTACACTTCCCTCATTGTTTGGGAAAGGGTTCTCTAATTTCATTGGATCGAATTCCCATTTACCAAACCCGACTCTCATGTCCCTAAATATGGACTCTGCTAGTCCTTGTTGTCTCACGTAATCCTGTTCACAGTTATTTTCTCAAGTTAACTCACATGCCTTAAAAATAGTTGTGGCAAGATGGGTGGGTTACATGACGGGTCAGGTGAAATGTGTCACTTTTTAGAATATGTAAAAGCAAGTCAGGTTGATCTGCAAACACTACTTGTCCTTTCAGAAGTTTTTAGTAGTTTTGTTGATTATTACTATTAGTTTATTACTTGAATAAAGCATACTCTGAAGAGAAAATTAGAAGGTAAAACATTTTTTAAATACATTTTGGGAGACTTTCAACCCGTTTGACTTATCTGACATGTTACCTTTTTAGCCACATCGAACTAGTCATTAATGATCGGCTTCATTGGTACCTTTTCGGTATGCGTTTTATTTAACCAATGTTAGCTTTAAAATCTAGCTTCAGTTTTCGCTATTTGACCCAGTTGTAAATAAGAGATCAAAATTGTCGTCTTTAGTGGAAACAGTTGTAGCTCTGTCCACTTTTTGCGTCCGAAGGTTTTGAAAATAGATTTAGTTGTACCTTTAGCGATGGGATTGGTGTTGGTGACCTTTGTCCACTACTCTTGGCCAAAACTTCCCTATCCGAAGATGATAAATTAGCCCTTCCAGCTATAACGCTTGACCCAGGAAACAATTTTTGAGTGTTCCACCAGTACACCAACCACGGCACGTAGTGTGACACCGCAACTGCCCATTGGTCTTGAAGTGGTTGTAACTTGTACGCCTCCCATGATACGTTGGTCGGGAAGCTAGACCACCAGTAGTTTACAACTGGTGAAATCAATGCCACTCCTTGTAACCTGTATGAAAAAATAAACCCATAAACCATTTTGCACACTTGAACAATTTACAGTAACGTCATAAACCTTTTATAAATTTCTCAATTTCATATGTTGGTTATACATTATATGTTGGTGATTATAATAATAGAGAAATGTTCATTTTAATCTAATAAGGTGAGTTCCAAGAACTAATTTGGATCTTTAATATCATTTAGTTCAATGGTTGATAGTTTGATACGTTTATATCCACAATCACTTCCACCCAATTTTTAGGATCAACTTTTTTAGGTAGACCAGACAAATTATACTGTTGCAATCTTAATATCCTCCGATATTATAAGAGTGATATACTTTCAAGAATAATTTTTTTTCTTAAGATCAATATCAAATTCACAGGTTAACACTTATAAAGTAAAATCACATGTGACTGAAACTATATATATATATATAAAATCTTAAATGTTTTTTTAACAAGGAAAATGCTAAATGCAATCTTTAACATGCAGAAAAAAATTGTATCTTCTATATCAAAAGTCCAAAACTGAATTTTATAGTAATTGTGCAACTATTTAATGCATCTTAAAAACAACCCAAATATTACGTTTAACAATCCTTCGAACGAATGCAATAAACTAACAATTTCTATAAATAAAGATATGTACACTTAATAGACATCAATGAAACTAATGACGTATAAAACTTACCATTTTAAAATATAATCAGGGACGGCTCCAGCTTGGAGGTAGTGGGGTCAGTTGTCATCACTCCAATTTTAATACAATGTAATTTTTCAAAATTTAAATGGTATATTTGTAATTTCCTTGTAAAAGTAAGAAAAAATAAGTAGGAAATAAATATAAATGTTACCTTCGTTGTTAACTTGTCATAAACTTATTATTTGTATGTCATTGGTCATCAAACATTAATTTTAAGATAGATTTTTTCATTAAGAGATTAAAAAAACCCAAGTTGTTTTCATTTTTAATAGAAAGAATGAAGTATAATTTAGAGAAAAAACTTTCGTTGTTTGGGTATGTAAATGTGTAGTATATTATAGTGGAATTGTTTATAGAAAATGTATTTTCTTTTAATTTATTATATATATTTATCACAAACAATTAATTATAATTATCATAATATAGAAAATATATATATATATAAGAGCTGATTACAATAAATTTAAAGAAGTATATTTTTTGAGTTTTTTGTATTATATGATTGAATACGTTTTCATTTAATAAGATCTTGTTTGATACGTGTGGTCATTATTTATTAAGAAAAACTAGTATTTTTAAATATGAGTTTTAGACTTGGTGTAGATAACAAATTCTTTTAAGGGTCCATTTTCTATTTTCAAGCTAGGGCTCTTTTTTTGTTTTGTTTTTTTTTTCCTTCTATTTTCGGATACGACTGTTATAAATATGACAAATAACTTTTAATTTTGCCCCATCGCAAAAAAATTCTGGCTTCGTCCTTGAATATAATTTTTCATATTTTAAGAAAATATCAATTTCATTCAATTTTTTAACACATGTGATATGATTTGTAACTTTTAACCTCAAAACCCGTTAATAAAACCAATTTTTTTGGTTGAAGGGCAAATCAAGCGACCACAAAGAGAAAAGGCTCTAATCTCTAATGACAAAATTTGTTTGAATTGTATAAACTATTTTTAAAATAATTAATTATTGATCGATGCATGATAAGCGTGGATCCCTTAGGCCGCTCGTAGTAGATGGATGACGAGCTCGTCCAAAACCATTTCCAGCTCGTCATTTTTGGAAGCTAATGTCAACGAGTGTTCGTATCTCGTCGAAATAGAGTCTGTTCGGAATTAAGAACTGCTTGGACGAGCTCGTGTGGGGCCGTTGCATTAATAAAAAAAAAATCAAAAAAGTTTAAAAAGAGGTGAAGAAGAGATTTAGGAAGGAGCTTATTAAAAGACACCTAATACGAGTAGTACACATTTTTTTTTTCATCGACTAAAATGAATACTACCGAAACAAACAAAGATCTTTTGGCCGGTCAAATCACACACGTTTACCAACTTTTTTGATCACATTCCCATTAAATTACCACTAATGTTTTGTCTTTCGTTTTAAATTAATTATTATATTATATTATATTTTTTTCGAACATTCAGTCAGTATAAAACGTCAAAAAAACCTCATTGTATAATTGTAAAACCTTGCACGTAATCTAAACAATGAGATATTGACTATGGTCCGTTATAAGTATTCAGACTCTTTCCGTTTCGTCACCCATGACCCGGCGTCATTGGATCGTCCATTAGGCTATCGGGTCGTTACCGGGTCAAGGGTCCAACGTCGTTTGGTCCACTTTGTTGTAATAGAGTCGTGTGTCTGTTATCATTTTTTTTAAATATGAATGTGATATGGTCGTTGGATAATATATTGATGTCATAGGGACGTTTCACCCACGTATACTAGCACTCTAATGAATATGGATTTATTTAATTTTATATTAGAATTATGATGAAGAAACTTTGATGACACCTCATTAACCACTCAAAACGGACATGACTTGGTACCTCATACATTTAAAAAATTAAAATTAAAAAAAGAACCGGTATGCAAACAGAGCTATGTTATATACTGCTTTATCGATGAAGTAACTAGGAATTGATTTCAGCTCTCAATTGAGAAATTACTTAACATTATGATTAGATAGACATGAGATAGAATTTAAACTTACAAAGAACTTATCTTAACTTTTTAATTTTCTCCTAACTTTTTAAGTTAAAAATCAGCAGAAAATGTAACTACGTACTCATTAATTTATTACCAAACGTTAATTTATATATGTTGTATGTCATGTCATGTAATTAGTATAGAAAACGTACCTATGAGGAATGTACTTAAGGCTGCCCCAACCACCTTGCATACCCATGGAATATGAAATCACATAGAATTTAGAACCAAGTTCAAGTTTATCAGCAAGATCTTCTATATCCGATGCGAAACTCTTAATCGTTCGTTTCGGGTCCACGTCACTCTCTCCATAACCCGGCCTATCAAATGCCACCATGTATATCTTGAGTTCTTCAAACAATTCCTTCAATATATATCGTAAAAATATTCACAAGTTATAGTTCTAAATTTTCACGTACGTGACAAATTCGAAAAATTAATAGAAAAGCATTAGCAATAGTGTATGATTAATTACCGGATGATAAACTGATTCATCGTAGCGGCAAGCACCAAAACTATGAACGAAGACGATTTTATAGTTGGCTGTATCTCTAGAAACGCCATATTCGTGATATGCAAGATGTCTACCGTCTCGAAGGATGACACGTGGTCCAGTTACAGGTGGTCCGTGTGATGAACCACATAGGTTTGGTGGTGGAGGGATGGTGTTTTGATATGCATAGGCTAACAATCCGATGAAGAACAACACTGCGCGCGCGGTTTTGTTGAATGTTTTATTATTGGGTTGGTGAGCGTTCATTGTTGATTTTGATATAAGGCTAATAGGTTGAGAGGTAGACTTGCTTTTTATAACGCGATGTCAAGAATCTCTACGGGTGATGTATTCACTTTCACAATACATCACCAAATTATCTTGTACAACAATACAACACTATAAAAACATATATACAAATCCCTTCTCTTTTGATGAAGAAGTGATATTTTATTTGAGACACATGGAAAAAATATCAAATATTTGAAAAATTATAATTAGGCAAAAATGTTATATGTTATCTATAAATATGTCATAAAATTTTCCATATCTTCTCTTAGTTATATATAAAAATAATTAGTATACCTTTAAAATATGCTGTACGAATTTGGTAAAGTATAGAAAAATACAAGTAGATATGAAAAAAAAATAAAATAAAATTCGAGTCTGGACGTTTGTTTGTGTAATTTGACTCCCTAACGGCTGACGCACGTTTTTTGTCCCGTTTTCTTTTTCTTTTCTATTCGTCATTTTGTTCACCTACTACAAAGTATTTTAAGTATTGTAATAGTAATGCAATTAAGTAATAACTTTGTTTAAATGCAAAATTCATTTTCTAATATGAGTAATGTTTGGTCAAGTCTATAACACTTTGATTAAAGGTGTATGAAGTAAAATGTAAACCGCAACTATTGGTGGTTGTCACATATTCACCAACAATTGATTCCACTCGATACTGTAGACCTAATACAAATGCTTAAAAAAATGTACCCAAGGTCAAATATATATAAATGTATTTTAGATCCGATCGCAACTTCGAATATGGAATTCAAAGGGATCAAATAGGAAAGGATACTCTGAATCATAGAACTCTAATGAAATATACGATCAACCAACATTTATCGAATTTGAAAAAGAGTTTAATTTATTTTGTTGTTATTACATCATGTATTAAACTCTTAAACATATATTATATGTTTCAGACTCTTTTTATTGTTAACAACTTATGTGATTGTTAAGCTAACAAAAACTTTGTTATATGATGCTATACACAATTTTTTTCTCTTCTTATATTTATGATGTCTTGTTTGTAATCCATTAAAAAAGTTCGGTTACAATAGGAACTGTTGAGTCCAATACGTATCTTTAACTTTGTGATGTCTTATTTGTAGGCCCTTCTTTAAATCTAGACTTTAAGTCAATCAATGATCTATATATAGTGAAAATGAGACATAAGACTATCAGGAGCAAGGCGTTTCTTTTCCACCTTTCACCTCAGGAAGCCCTGGAAAGCCTAGAACATTGCCCCAAGGGGCTTTCTTTGACAAAAAAATTGAAGGGGCGTGAGAAAAGGGACGCCAAAAAGGAAGAAAGAAACACACACACATGCATGAGAGAGAAGGAATCTTAGTGGGTCCATATTGGAGCTTTTTATCTAACGCCTTGCTCCAACAAATAAAAAGAAATGCCCCTTGATGACTGGACTGCCATGTGTCGCGAGATGCCCCTAGAAAAGAAAGTCTTGCTCCGGATAGTCTAAGCTAAGAGGTTGACATTGACAAAAGACATTCAATGCTAAAATTATAGATCTATTATCTCTATCTTCATATTTACCTTTGTCGTACGTTTGGCACGCAAAGCTTATGTTTATGAAAGCTTCGAGTTATTATTTTATTTTTTTGAAGTTGCAAGCTGAAAGATTTGTTTGCTTCGCAAAATAATTTAGAGTTTATGGAAAAAATTAGCTCAGGGACAATAAGCTATTCTAGTTAGCTCTTAAAACCTTAATTAAAGCAAAACCTTGAATATACATGTTACAAGCACATTTAGAACTTAGAAGTATGCAACAAAGGTATCATACATCTCTTAATTTGTTTTATTATATACGGTTTACGTCATCTTTGTTCATTATGAAGATGACGTTACCCAATAACATACACAAACGGATGACGTTACCTGATGAAAGAAAATTCATGGCCACAGATTTCAAGAACATCCTGACTGCCATTTCCCAGGAACTCCAACCTTGCAACAACTCTTGAAATCTACCATCTGTAATTAGACATAAGATAAATTGTGCAAATGAAGAATACTTTGAATTAGTAGGGAAGAAATAAATAAATTAGGAAAGCTAAAGTACCTGATCAAAACTTGTGCTGTTTCGGATGACGGCCGATCCAGTAACCGATGGCAATTTTGTGAAAGCCATTGTTTTCTGGCAGTTAAATAAGAGGAAAGGATTTCCGAAAAGATGTAGTGAAGATATTTGTAGCTCCTCATCGATATTGAGAGTTCTGGTCAAATTAATCTAATCTAAGAATCAGGTACTGAAGTTTCATTCATTTCAAGTTTCAAAGTTGCAGCAGTGTACACTGTTCTAACTTCTAAACATGTCAACATGTTATATAGTTTTTGTACATAGTCTTTACATAACATACTTGAAAACGGACAATTCCCATGATTTGTGAAAAAAATAACAAATCAAAAATAACCACTGAGATGCCATCTGTTGATGCAATCAGCCAAACTATTCTTTATATAGACATTGTGATTGTAATCTAGGCTGACTTGGCATTGTTAAGTGACTGTTCCTTCTTGTTCCAAAAACTTACAAAGAAAGAGTCCATGATAATCTACACCAAAGCATTCACATATGTTAGTAGTGCATGTGGGACAACGCTAAGAATATACTAGTTACAGCAACCTTTAAAAAATTTACATTTTAGAATGTTATGGTGTATTAGTTTCAGATTTTCCCAATTATACCATTTGTCATATTGAAATGAGTGTGGAACTCCAAGGGGCTTTTGATATATAAATGATTTTAACGCAATTTAACTACCTGCTTCCAAACTGCTAGAGGGGCCAATTTCGACCAATACTTATTATTAATGGTTCGATTATTGTTATCTTTTTATATCCAACTAAATGGGTTAAATTTAAGATTTTAGCTAAAAAAGAAAACAGGTCATACAAGTGAATCAGGTTTATAGTCGTGCAGAAGTGTGCTGTTAATGCAGAATCAACTGGTGAGGTTAAAAAAGTTATCTAAAAAAGAAAATGGGGCAAATTAGTCAATCAGGTATAAAGTAACGCGAAAGTATGGCGTTAACAAAGCAAACAATCCACTAAATCACTTTTTAGAAAAGTAGCTTACTGTAATCACTAATATATTTATGTAAATATAGCAATACACAACAGAAGCTATCATGAACATGTTTGTTTTGGGTCAACCCTAGTCCCAACCCAAACCAAAAGTACCTGCTTTGACCCATAACCCAAGCCACCCATTTATAAAGCTAAAAATAATACAAACATATTGATGTGCTAAACCTGGTTTAAATGTGCTGCAACACAGGGAAGAACGAGCAATCCCGATTCACCAAATGCACCGCCGAGTTGATCCACAACAGCAACCAGCACCGGCAAAGTTTTCTGAAAATAGTTTGCAACAGATTACGTCTCACTTAAAATATGAACACGATATATGGAATCATAACAACCTATAATTGCTATATCCAAGTATGAAAAAAATTGCTGACACCATATCTACAAACTTCAGCAACATCATATGTAATACTGTGATAAGAAGCTATCAAATGTCACCTGACTAGCAACAAGTAAGAGGGCAGTGGAATTTTCTTTCTTTGCAAAAACAGATTTGCTGCCACCAGTTACAGCAGACAGGATCTGTATTGAGAGGGCGTTGAAAGCCAACAGCATGAGGTGAAGGAGCCTGTAGTTCATATTTTCAGTTGAAATGATTAGAACTTTGGTACTTTAACGTTGAAAAGAGACATCATATACTTAACCAGTTTCTTAAGTCTGGTGATGAATATATTCCAATTCTGACTAAGTTATCACTTAGGATTCAAATAATTAGTTTTGGATAATCCAATAATGAAGTTACATCATTTAGTTGCAGCTAAACTGATTCCCTAATGGGCACATTAAAATTGCCTGTTACCCCATTGTAGAAACCTATCTTAAAGAAGCAAAGAAAAGTAGATAAACATAAACTAATAACTAGCACGGTACCCGGGCAATGCGGCAACGACGATGGCGGTGTGATAGTGGCGGTGGCGGCGTTAAATGGTGTAGTTAATTGATGTAAAGGTGTTTGATTTAAAGGGGTAGTAGAGATATTTTATAATGTAAGAGATGATGGAGTAATTTAATATTAAGGGTTGGTGATGATTTAATTCAATGAGGGTAGTTTGGTCAATTCGCATCCCATTTTTTCTTAACTTTCAACATGAGGCTATAATTTTTATATAGTAGTATAGAAGTATAGATATAGATAATCTTTCCACACTACAAGATCAGAGGGAAATAATTAGAACATACGCTCCCATTAGTACAGCAACAAGAAAAATGGCAGGCTTAACCATTAGAAGCAGTGACCTTGACCTGCTCACTTGTATCCAGGGGACCTGAATAAGATTAGCCATCAAACACAAAAGTTGGATTCTGCAAGTGAACATATTAGCAGTATATAAATGAAAAAATGTGTAACACATTGATATTTGTAGCTTTTGCACAAGGGTTTCCTCTTCTATTATAGAATTTAAAAACAGTGAAAATTTATAGCCTTACCAAACTAAGTAAGATAGCATTTACTTGCGATAAAAGCTTGCGATTGGTATCAGCAAAATCCGCAACACCTGCAATGTGTGTGAATATATGGACATTTTAGAAGGACAATCAACAGACATATCACATATTGTTGGGTGTGAAGGCTTGGGCCTGTGTTTTGGCCTTAGCACTGTTTTAGTTGGCTGTTTAGGAAGCCCATTAGGTTTCCTTGTTCAGCAAGCAAGAAACCCTAATCTGTTCTATAAATATATTCTCATTGTAATTGTAATTAAATGGTTCAGAGCTTAATAAAATAACCTAGTTGCAGCCGGTGGACTAGCCCCCTACTGGGGCCGAACCACGTTAAATTCTTGTGTCGTTTATCTCTTTTCCGGTTTTTTATCTTCTTGTTTAATTGCTTCCGTTGTGCTACCGCATAGGGCTGTTCCTAACAAGTGGCATCAGAGCTAAGGTTCTGTTTGATTCGATTCTGTCTTTGTTCATTGGCTGCTGTCTTTGTCGATTAGGGGTCCTGTTTTGCCCCCTTGTTCGCTGTATTTTCCTACAGCAGGCTACAAGCCAAGGCTGCTGTTATTTTTCGAATTTGTCTGCTGCTGTCTGCTCTGCTGTTTTGCAACTGTTTGCAGCCGTTAGCTGCTGTTTTACAGCAGTGTTTAGGACCTGTTGCCGCCGCCAAGCTCTATTTACAGCCACCGTGATTAGGATTTTTCTATCCTTGTACGCCGCTGTTTACTGCTGATTTGCAGCTGTTAGCTGCTGGAACTGCTGTTGCTGCTGTTTTTTTTTTGTTCTTTCTGATTCGATTTGTTTCTGAGGTCTGGTTTGCAGCTGATTTTGCTGCTGTTCCGCTGCTGTTTCATCACCAAATAGGCGCCTGCCCATCGCCGCTGTTGCAGCTGTCTTTGCTGTTGTCAGCGCCGCCGATTGGAACACTGTTAGGGTTTCTGTTTTTTTGGGGTTTTGGTGTTGATTGATCGATTGGAAGATAAAGCACTGTTTTGGTTTTGTTTCTAGTTCGAGAAGGTATTTGGCTACTGTTCTTGGTTACCATCGTCACAATCTTGTTCGTCATTATCAGAGGTTGAGGTATTGTCTCTATTCAGTTTATGGTTGAGTTGTATCTAGGGTTATTTTGATTCACGATTAGGGTGTGTGTTTATGGGTGGTTCCTAAGTTTGTTGCTGTGATATTACCTTGATCGATTAGAAAAGAAAAGATAAGTACCATCGTTTGAAGTTAGTCCATTGAAACAAGGTATTAGGTAGTTTAGGGTTAAGCCTTTGTTCGACCGGGTATATACAAGTGTTTTGGAGTGGACTGGATTTCTGTTGGATGTGGCACCGTTTTTGAAGAAAATAGAACTAGTAGGTTTGGAGTGCTTTGAGTTTTTGAGTATTCTTGTTCCGGGGTTGCTAGTGTCGACACGAGTGAAAAAAAAGTTAGTCAAGTCATGGAACTAACGCTTGTTTCCTCTACTATTGTTATTGATCATTTGTTGTGTCTGGAACTATGGATGTTATTCTGTATCCAATTTTGATTAGTGGTTTGATTATTGAGTAGATCTCTGTATTGAAATTGGGTGAAAGTTTTTCGCTCGTTGAATACGGGTGAAGGTTCGTCTCATGAAGTCTTGTTTAGCATGGGTTGGAATAACAAAGACAATGGGAGCTGGGCGTATTGACTTGTCGGGTTGCATGAGGTGCTTAGGGTTTTAGAGTCGCCCATGGTTGATAAAATTCTACTTATGAGAATGTATCTAGGTTGATGCATTGGGACTCATTGGAAGGCAGTGAAGACTCTTGTTACAGATTCTGGTTTTGCTTCATTTAATGTCACCCACTGTAGTGATGCACTGGTGAATCTGTTGATTAGACTTTTGGAGTGTGCAGATTACTGCGCTACCGGAAGAATTAAACCAACTTTCGGAGAAAAGTCTTGGCTTGCAGATTCGAGAGTTATACGAGTCTGGTTTGCGGTAGAGGACTCGGGGACTTTCAGGTAATTTGTTTGAGCGTATTCAGAGGTTTGAACTTGGACGGAATTTTGTAACAATGGGAGCATGAAGAGTGTTTTGACATATGTTGAAATCGACGTTGGGTTCTGAAGACCAGTTTCCGAATGAAATCTCTTGTGATGCTACCGTTAGTGGAGAGTGTTATTGTTCCTATGGAGTCTCTGAAGCTGGTATTTCAAATCAGTGGGAACCGGTTGAGATTGAGAACGAGTCATTGGTGGTCTTTGCCATGACTGGGATAGAGTTTCTGACTGTATTGGAGCAATTTACAGCTTCAATGGGCCTTTCAGGTGACTGATGAAAAGGGCCGCTACAACTAAGTATATTTAGGATGCATGGATTGAAGTTTGGTTTGGTTTGGTTTGTTCTTGGGAGTTGCACCTGTGAACCCTTCTGTTCCTATCGATTTTTATTGAAATCTTAGCTTGTTCATGGAGAACTAAAGACTTGAGAAACTTCCGTTGTTGAGTTTTAGTTTGTTCTTGGAATTGGAGGCTTAAGGAGTTCTGTTACCTGAAGATTACTGGAGTTACAGTTTGATCGAGATATTATTTGCTTGAATGGCGGGCTCGAGTTTTTCGCAAGGCCTTCAAGTGGGAGATTGTTCGGTGTGAAGGCCTGGGCCTGTGTTTTGGCCTTAGGGCTGTTTTAGTTGGCTGTTTAGGAAGCCCATTAGGTTTCCTGGTTCACCAAGCAAGAAACCTTAATTTGTTCTCCTATAAATACATTCTCATTGTAATTGTAATTAAATGGTTCAAAACTTAATAATATAACCTAGTTGTAGCCGGTGCCCCTACTGGGCCGAACCATGTTAAGTTCTTGTGTCGTTTATCTATTTTCTGGTTTTTTATCTTCTTGTTTAATTGCGTCCATTGTGCTACGGCTAAGGTCTGTTCCTAACACATATGTACTTGCAAAATTGGTTAGTTCACTTCAGAGACTGCCTCACAGAAAGGAAGTCTCACTACTCTGAAAATTACCTTTTTGCAACAGCAAAAGTCAATAACTTAAAGTTTTAATGCATACTAGGGTCTATGGATCCGCTTAGGCAGAGCAAGAATAATCACCTTTGAAGGATTCCCGAAGAACCTGTCAAAAAGAGAGAAATTGAGAACTATAAGATGAAGAGTATAACCGAACCTTGACATACTTTAAAAAGGTATTATGCAATTCACAGAACTAATAAGAAGTTTGTATGATATGTATGTGATCAGGTAGAAGCTTTAAAACAAACAGGTTACCTTCCCCAAAATTAGAGGTATCAAAAGCGTGACCAAAAGGCTTTTAAATAGTTGATCAGCTGGAACAGATGTACCCACTCCACCAGCTATCAGTTTTGAAATAGAAAAAGGAACCTACAAGATATCGAACGCACTCAAATGAGATTCATAGCACACACTTTCCAATAAGAAGTTTCCCTGGAAGAGAGAACCAAGTATACATGAAATTTATGTAAAGGGATTTATGCGTGTAGTTTGACTAATATCTTGTTAGGGTTTTAATTTCAAGTGATGTTATGGTACCTCAAGCAGGCAGCAGGAATTATAGAGTCGCAGTTTTTAACTTACTATTAGAATTCCTAACAGACTCGATATTACAGTCATTGCAAGAGCCAACGCTGAATTTCCTCCAGCAAGCTACATTTAAAATATCATATTCCGGTGACAATCAATACTTTGCTCAATTTAGAATAATATAAAGCTAATGTAATTGAAGAAAGTTTGCAGGAACATTCATCGAACCCGCGTTAAAGCAACTCCACTTGATAATGTTGTAGGCATACAGCTAAATAGCGCTAGTCCTGTAAGTCAAAAGGATAATGTTGTAGGCATACAGCTAAAAAGACAAAAGGATAAGGATCGAGATTTGAGATTATAAGTTGCCATGTAAGTCAAGGGACTTGTCTGTTAATTAGAAGTCAAATATTGATCCAATAAAAGAACTAGAGTTCACTTTCAAAAGTAAGATAGTAACTTTACAATTCAACCCTTAATACACTATTTCACAAAACTGATAGGAATAGGTTCGAAAAAGCAATGGTAATATTGTAATCTTTCTATTACACAATGCAATGACTACACTTGCTAAAACTTTGTGTTTAGTGGTTGTGGACACTTAATAGGGACAGAGAAATATATACAAAATTCTACAAGCTATACTTGGATCAATGTATCCTATTTCCAGCTCCTGAGTCCTGTCCACTAAAAATTAAACCTTGTTTTGAGCATTTTCTAAATTGCAAGTTACCATTTGGTGCATCGTAATCCTATACGTCAGTCACTTAAATGCACAATACGATAAAACTATATGCATTAAATTAAGACTAGAAATGTAAGGCATGGTCCGTTTTTAAGGCAATACCTGTGACAAATTCTTGAGGTTGGAGATGAAGTTGCAGGATAACTTTGGAAAAGAGAGGAGTCAGCAATAAAATAGAAGCCTGCACTGACAATGATAAGAGAGTGTATCAGAATGTTTTCATCTAATATGAAGACAATATGTTAACTATGTATGATGCCAACCAAAGATAAGAAAAACTATACCCACTTCTTATGCAACTATGTATGATGCCGGTCAAAGATTAAGAGCTAAAAACAATGCTTATGCAACCATGTATGATGCCGGCCAAAGATTAAGAACTAAAAACAATGCTTATGCAACCAGATACGATGTCGGTCAAAGATTAGAAAAACATAACACAATGGTTATAAAACTATGCATGATGTCTGTCAAAGATTAGCAAAGCTAAACAAACATTCTGTAATCAATTTTTTTATTCAGTATTAATATTATTCCTTCTGCTAAATGAAAAGAATGAACATACGAATCATGATGGCAATTGTAAAAGTTTTAATTCATACTAGCCCGAAAAGTCCAACTGGCCATGCTTCAGCAGCTGCACCGATTTCATCACTACGCAGTGTCAGTCCTGATTACGGAAACAAGATCATAAGCTGGTTAAAGAAAAAAGGGATTTGTCATATTGGTAAATCACTAAAAGTATGACTTTCTTTCGAATAATACACTGTTCAATAAAAGTAAAGATTGCTCTGACTAACCATATGTATTTCATACCTGATATGATAAATATCCCAAACGTGCTACATTTTGATAAATGGTATCTATGAGCGAGACAGCCAAGACTAGGATTTGTAAGACCTAATGCTACTCCTCCAATAAGAGCTGTACCAAATTAACTTAAAAAACATTACATCAGTAGGTAATGCACTAATGTCTCGATAAAAACTTAAAAGATGAAGAGTCACTAGGAATCACATTCACTACAAAAGTACAAATATAACATTCGATAAAAAGCTTGTGGTTGTTGCTATACGTCACAATACTACAATTACTTGACCAGTTTCTTTTTACCAAAGAGCACACAGTAAGATGCCTGAACTCGAAACTCTGAAAAAAAGCAATTGGTATCATTGAAAGAAAAGCCACTTAGTCTACGGACCAGTTAACTAGAGGAGTTTTATGTCATACAAAATGTTATAACTTCGATAATTATGAAAAAATTCGAACAAACTTACACAATGACCTCAAGCCATGTCTTTTTCAGGTTCTCTTTCAAGTACATTACTTTTTCATAAATTTTACCATACATCATATTGCGAAGCTGGGTAAAAAACTAGTACGGCTCCCCAATTGGGACAACTAAAATAGTCCGTTGTCATTTTAGTCTATTACGAGTAACATTTAACACTTATAGCTTCACAAGTGCATTGTCATATACAACACTTATCAATTTTACGAATCATTATCCT
The DNA here is from genome assembly GCF_010389155.1 of Erigeron canadensis. Classification (NCBI taxonomy): domain Eukaryota; kingdom Viridiplantae; phylum Streptophyta; class Magnoliopsida; order Asterales; family Asteraceae; genus Erigeron; species Erigeron canadensis. The sequence goes on along the minus strand of NC_057761.1, from coordinate 33,544,659 downwards.
TTAACGTAACATCCCATCAACACATCATACAGTTATACACTTAAACAATCAAATTACACAAAAAGGCATACACACAAACAATATATATATATATATACAAATCAATTACCTAATGGAAGGAAATTGCTAGATGCAAAATTCAACAAAGGCTGTACAAAAATCGAAAAACTCGGTACTCCTACTATCCGTTTACGACCGCCATCCGGACCGCTATTTTCCTGAAACTTCAATGACAATACTACTCCTCAAATCATTTACATATAATGAAGACATAAATCATAACAATTTGTTAATAAACGGATACGTATTTAACTTAAAACAAAATGTATTAACTGAATTTAAATATAAATGTAACAACCTGAGCGGAATTGGTGCTGTTTCGGATTACGAGTGGCCGGGTGAATGAAAGAGGAAACAATGAGTGGCGGCTTAAGGCACGATTGCCGGAAAATGTAAGGTGCGATGACGTCAGATTGTGGCGGTTTGTCGATCGGAATGGAGTGGTTCCGGTCACCGGAGAATTGAGAGTTGTTAGGGTTTGAAGAGTTCCCGCCATGGGAAACAAAATGAAAGCTCCGCCTCACACACCACACTACAACTGTGTGTTTGTGTTTGAGGGACTGATAGTTTTTTTTTTCTTTTTTTTGAGTAAGTGGTACTCGTAGTTACTTTGAGTCTCCGTCCACGTTGACCCAATGTAAAACAATTTTAGTGGTCGTCAACAAATGAATATAGTTTTTTTTTTCTTTTTTTTAACAAATGAATTGGTGGTGACTTGTTTGCATAGTTTGCCACCCGTTCAAATGTAACATGTGGGTTTTAATTATATGGTTGTATGTATAGAGCCATAGTGGAGTTTCTTTCGCAGTGGTTATTGAAGTTTTTAGTATGGGTCACTCTGAAGTACCAAGCAATATTATTAAGAGAGGGCCAAAATTTACGAAAGATTAATATCAAAAAGAACATTTTTCAAATTAATCGTCAGATATGACAGCACTATTGAAATTGAAAGAAAAAACGAGGAGTCCAGGTTCAGGATCCCTATGATGATTGATGAACCACCCTGGTTTCGTTCTTTTGTAGGTATGCCGTATGAGTAAGCAAGAATGAGTTTGGATGACGGATTTGGTTTTGAAAAATTATGAATCAAACTATCTACTTGAGCAACACTATGTATGACAATTCGTACTTGTATATTAATCCAATCCGATGATGATCACTTTCTCCACGTCCAATATAGCATTTTCCTAGCCCAAAATCTTGTTTAGTATGAAGGTATTACAAAAATTACAACACTAATTCACCTAAATCCTTCACTTGGCATGTTTTGATTGAGTTTTAAGTTCTAAATATATAACTGACACCCTGAGATAGAAGATTGATTTCCACTGGAACTCACATTGTTCATACTTAGTTCATCATCTTAACAGATGAAATCAACATCTCTTTAATAAACTATTTGAGTAAATTAAATAGGCAAATTGCATTGATCGTTCTTAACTCTTCAATATTACATCTGTCGTCCCTAAATATTTCTGAAACTATGCATACCCACATCATAATTGACCAAGTCCAAATTTTGTAACAAGTCCTTAAACCTTATCAATAGCGTCGTCTCAAAAGTAGAGATCGACCTCCATTGTAAAATCGAACAAGTTACGGATGATCTATGCAGTTTGCGTCGAACCACAGGGACAACTTAGTGTAATATACTCTAAACTATAAAAATATACTAGTTCAGTCATAAAATAACATTGTAGTAGTAAATAACAATCATTAAAGTTTTTTCTTAATTGATAGAAAATTCTGAAATGGAAAACTGAGAATTACACGCTAGCTAGTAATATAAGAAAACAAGCATAAAATTTCCAAGATGTCTGAGGATCTTGATCAAGATGATTGCCAGTCTTTCCTGATATCAAATGTGTAGTTCAATTCCAAGTAACACTTGTTATCATCATCAAGAAACTACACAGCATTAAAACAACCCGAAAAGGGCTATGTTAGCTAGTGTATCTTTAAAAATCACGAACCGTGCTAAAATAATGTGAAACAAACTGAAACTTGATAGCACACAATTAGTACCTTAGTTCTTGCCGAATATGATCCTCTAGCAAGTATGCCAGAAGGGGTGGTATCTTCAGGAATTTCATGTGTATAAAGCTCTTGTTGAGGACTAAAAGTGCCAATCATTTCCTTGGTTTTGTCAACTGTAAACGTACAATATGTCACCCAATTTTCAAGTTATAAGGATCATACTATAATAAAGATTCGTGTCGAGATGGATCAAACCTTTGAGACCGGTTTTCCAGACTGTGTTAGTGTACTTGAGACCAGAGACAATGTTGTTCTGAACTTGGAAAGTGAACTTGATAGTATAACGACTCCCTTCTTTCAGGGTAAACCATGTCCCTTTGATTTTTCCGTTATCAGGAACTGTAAGAACTAAATCTTGTCTGCCAGGAGATACAATAGACAGGCTCAGAATCTTGACTTCTGGATCTAAAGTTTCTGCAACATGAATAATGTACGTTAGACCAATTTAACATCATAAAAGTTCTAATAGAACTACAGCAGGGAATGACATTTCTTAAAAATGTACCTGCAACAGCATTAATATCCACAGATCCAAGAAGTTGTTCTTTCCATCTCATTAAGCTCTCATCATCCTAAAATTAGTGATTACGAAATAATTTGTAACAAGGAACGTACATGATCAAAAAATGTCGGAAACTTTACTTGCAAAATGTTGTTTGTTTGTCCCATATAGGCCTGGCAAAATGGGCGGGGCGGGTTTGGGTAACGGGTCAAAACGGTTGCAGGTCCATGCGTATCATTTCAGGAATACTGGTAAAAAGCTAATATGGGACTCCCATATTAGCATTGTAAAATGTAAGACATGAAAAAGAAAAGGAAACATAGTAATCAACCTTATCAGCTTCATATTGTTCTTTAAGGGTACGCTTTGGACCGATCTGTAACTTCTCTTGAACATCTTCGTGATCATCTTCATCTTCAGGGATACATATTGAACTCTCACTCATGTTCCTAGTAATCTTAGCCACCCCATTCTTGTCTTCAACCTCAGCATCACCTCTAGACTTCTCGGTATTTTCATCTTTATGATCATTGTCAATCTGCTTCTTTTCAAAGAATCCCATGCTTTTGGAACTCGAAATGCTATATACCATTTAACAACGAGAAAGTCTATCAACGATATTCACGAGGTCACGAATGCCCAAATAATAAAGACCTAGGATAGGATGAAACTAGAAAGAATGTATGTCTTTATAGGTTCATAAGGTATATAAGATAACAATACTAGTGAGCTCAAGCCACATTGTTAATAATATATAGCATTAAAGTTGGAATATTTAAAAGACAGATAGTTTTGCTTTGGGTCAAAGAATCATAAAAGGAAAAGATATTCAAAAAGAAATGAGATGATCTTCCAAGAAGATAAGACATATGAAAAAAAGAGTTTTTAATGTTTGAAAATTTGAAGTGCAAAGAGAGGAAATGGATCTGAGAATATATTATAGAGATCATGAAGGTCACTAAGGTGCACTACCTTCCATGAATATGAGACTATCAACTTCAAAAACAGCTGAGCATTAAGTGGATTATAATCATTAGATATGAAAGATACCCTTTTGACATTTTCTTATTGTTTATAACCATGTCTAATTGTCTATACATACATAGGTTACAATTCCTCCAATATGTATTCAATATATATATATATATATATTTCCCTATGCATGTGTTATTATTATATTCAATCAAGACCCCCCAATATTGTATTCAAGAAATTTTACTATTGCTCTTTTTTTTTCACAGTGAAATCTTTTGAGCATTTGAGTAACTCATACTAAAATATGTGGTTTCTTATAGAGAAGTAAAGTATAGATTTCTTAGTTACTTGTGGCATTGTGAAATTAAGTTCTTTTATCAGGGAAAACCACCTTTAAAGGATTCCTGAAATGAAAAAGAAAATACAATTTAAGGCTTTTTCATGCAAAACTTACTACTTAGTCCTTTATTTTGAAATTTAAAGTTGCACTTAAGATACAACCACCCTTGACTTCTTGCAACATGACTTAGTTATTGGTGAACTTAATTATTAAAAAATTAACAAATATAAAAAAATTATAAACAATAATGATTAGAAAACTATCAGAACTTTGAAATTTTTGGTGCTGGAAGCCAAATCTCTAACTTCACTAATTCATATAAGCAAAACTAAATGTGAAACAAGATGAAGAATTCAAATATGGTTAACCTATCTGAAACTTGTTGATAGTAAGCATTATTTGAGTTTCGGAAAAGAAAGGAGAAAGGACTTTTGAAGCTTGCTGACTAGGGTTGGAAGCTAAATTAAGTCTTCGCCATAACATAAGAAAGTCGTGGAGTGTATAAGCCCCTTCCCAATTCAATTGTTGTTTGATGTAATAATAGAGGTGTCAGGCTCAGACTCTGAGAAAGATGACATGCGGCTAGTCCAATGATAGACTTTCTGCAGTTCTGTCCGAAAGTGTGAAGAAACTTGGGTGGTTCGATTTAATATTTGACTTGCACATGTAACTTAACACATCGAGTATCTTTTGATGTGTTTATTGGGATGTCACCTTTCGAACGTAAGATGCCAAATATACAACGAGATAAGTCAGTTTTCAATAGTGAAATCGGTCCAAGAAAGAACACATAACTATTCTTATATGTGAGTCATGTTGTGATTGCAATCTAGGCTGCATTGATCCTTGAGTGAATATGCATTCTTATTCGGCTATAATAATCAACTTGTTTCAAATGTATGTAAACCAAATACAAAAAAGGTTTTAGAAAAGTGTAACAGTGATCAGATCAACAGAATTTCATGAATTACACTTACACTCGCATTAACTGAGGCTCAAAAAACTCGATTAGAGTTCAAGCCCGTAAAAGCTTTAACTCGACACATTTTACTTTTTTGAGCTCAGTATTGAAACTCCAAAAGGCTCAGTTAGTTGTCATCCCTAAAATCAGGCTCGGTTAGTTGTCATCCCTAAAATCTATTACAAGTTAAATATTGAAACCAAGAACACTCCATGGGGAACAAAGGGCTAGTTTTGCTGTTTCTTTAAGTAAATTCTGATGATATTTTACTCTTGCTATTTGTTTACATAAATGGCTAATAAAAGACTCAAACAGGATGGCAAAGGCACTGTAAATTTATTTGTGAAGAAGTGAGGTTCAAGATTACATGTTAATCATGTTAAAAGTAGCCATCTTTTCTGGGTAATCGCAACTTTTTCCAGCTAGCTTGCGTGATCTAAACAAAATGTCACGCTTATACATCACAGACTTGATAGCTTTTTACTGAGCTATACCAGCAAACATACTCACTCGTAGAACCAGACTCAAATTAAACATCAGGCCATGATACTTGACAGACCTACTACTTGACAAGGCACCAGAACTAGTAAATGAAAAATATTGGGGTTATAAACTAAACATTTATCTGTTGACATACGGAGCTTCATCACAGTCTGCTGCTGATATATATATCAAGACAGAAGACTGATTGTATTAAATTGAAGCTAGACAATCAAGCTTACTGTGCAAAGAAATCAGATATACAATATCTGGAAAGTTAAGAATTTCCAGAGTTTTTTGTATGGTGAGCCGGAATTGCTTATTTTGCTTATTGGTCCAGACGGTACATGCACCACAAGTTTCCCATGAACTAATGTCAGACTGAAATTAAACTAAACATTTATCTGCTGATATACAGAGCTTCATCACAGTCTGCTGCTGATATATATATCAAGACAGAAGACAGATTGTATTGAAATGAAGCTAGACAATCAACTGTGCAAAGAAATCAGAAATACAATATCTGGAAAGTTAAGAATTTCCAGAGTTTTTGTAAGGTGAGCCGGAATTTTGCTTACTGGTCCAGTCGGTATATGCACCACAAGTTTCCCATGAACTAATGTTTCAACATATGGAGGCACTAAAGTTGATTTACAAGCATTCGATAATTGAACAGCATATGTCTATATTAATCAAGAACGATGACTTGCGAAATTGCAATACCAGTGGAATGATCCAGAAATGCTCATCTAGAAAAATAGCATTTCAACATTCTAAGAAAAGTAGACTTCCCACAGACCCACAGTTTTGAGATTGTGTTTGCCAAAAGTGATAAACCTTTTCAAAAGAATGTGGCAGCCAAAATCGTCAAGAAATCTAGTAGGAAGTAATAGAAGATTCAAGATTCTCAACTAGAGGGCCAAATTTAACACTACCAAATCGTTCTATAAAACTAAGATTGTTCCCATTTTAAATATACTAGCAGGGACCTCATTTGACCTTAATAAGACAGCCCCAGTGAAAATTTAAGTCATTGCAGATAATCTGCAATTACTTAAGTCAGATAGAGGTGACAAAACTGGTTGGGCGGGCGGGTTGGGTAACAGGTCAAGCATTTGGTACAGGTCAAAATTGGTCAAGTTTGGTCAACCCACAAACACATGTTTGCCTTTAGTTGCTCGAAGGTTACAAATAACTATTTATTAATCTGATAAAATAAATTTTAAAACACTATTATCACAATGAGAAAACATATTTGGCATGCATAAACAAAACTCGACAGGCCATATATCTGATGAGAAAACAGGCCCAAGTAATTTTAGTACGAACAGGGCAGGGCCTAAAAGAGTAACATGTTTTTTTCAACATAAAGAACTTGGTCAATGTCAATACATAAAGCTGTGGTATGATAATATGCTAGATAAGCATATTGGTAAAAACAATAAATAAATTCAATCGAACTTATAAAGTTGTGCAACGATGCAAGAAAGACCATATGTTGAGAAGCAATATGCTACAGGATATTTTTGCTTACGCCTTACAGCTCAGAGATTATGAGCACCCCAAAAACTGTTGTAACACCATACAGAGGCACTAGATGACTTGCAGGTATTCCAGCATCTTGTATGTTATATTAGATATCAGATATTTAAAAGGTATTCCAGCATCTTGTATGTTATATTAGATATCAGATATTTAAAACATGAAAGCTAACTTAAGATATTACTAGATAGCCCAAAAATGATCATCTATCATCTAAGCAGACACACTTCAATATTCCAAAAAAAGCAGCTTCCCAAACTTCAAAATAATGTGTGCCAAAAGTAATAAACCTTTTCTAAACAATAAGGCAGCGAAATATGGCTAGAAATCTGGTCGGAATTCAGATAAGAAGATCATAACTAGAGCAGGTAGAGCCAACTTCAAAGCTGCCAGATTGATTTTGCCAGTAATAAGAATATTCCCATTTTCTATACACTAGCAAGTACCTCATTTAAGTTTGTCAGACAAGTCATCGGGTTACGCTTGAGTTATTGCAGACGATCTGATATTACTTAGTGTTAGAAAGAGGGAGCAAAATTGGTGCGTCAGGGCGGAGGGGTTGGACAGAAAGGGTCGCTTGGGTCAATCCATAAACACTATTCCTTTTTTGCTTTAAGATCACAAACAGCTATCTTACCAAATACTAAAACAGATTTTGACAAAAAGTCAACTTAGGAAGTTTGATGCCATACCGATTACCATTTTGGGTGAGTTCTGACCCACTTGAGTCATAACAGGGTATCCACCTTAGCTTAATACTTTTACCCATCCAATCTGTTAGACCCATTAAAGACAGAGTATTATCCTAATAGACCCTTTTTATCCACAAACAGGCATACACTGTCACCTAAGTCAGGATTAGCATACTCAAGCGTTCAAAATCTATGGTTGCGCCAGAGGTTGATTCTAGAAAAGTGATGCCTCAAAGCTATTTTATTTCATATCAAACATTTCTAACCTTACATTTAAGGCTTCAAAGTTTTAATATAATTAGATATTGTTTCAGATGTAATATACTAATATTTCCTTTCTGTTCGAAACAGCATACTTCATAGTTATCTAAGGGCTCAAGACAACATTTTTAGATTCACACTATATGTACTAATTCTGTTTCTACACTATAGCACAGCATAGTTATCATAACACGACCACGCATGTAACATATCGATCATAAGCATATAACAAACACAAGCAACAACACAAATATAAAATGCTATAAAACCAACTCTTTCATTCATTAATTCATTTATAACATTAATTAAAACCTAAACTTTAACATCAACAACTAGTCCACCAAATCCCTTTCTCATATACGCAACAACAAAACGTAAAAACAATATCAATAACAGAACACAAAGTTTCTAAACAAGTACTAGTAACCATAACATCATAAAACACCAACTCAAAACACGACCAACAACGAAAAAAGCATGTAAATCAAGAAACAAGCGTACGCAATAAGTCCACGATGCTCATCACCGCAGCTAGCAAGCTCCACCAACAACCTCGTACAAACCCTCGTCGACCAAATGACAAACACACCCATCATCCCAAACACCACAACCCCACCTTGAGGAACAAACAAACCGAGCGCCGACAATATCACAATCGGCAACATACAATACCCGATCAAACTTAAACATCTATACAAATCAAGGTTCCCATTTCGGCCTGCTAACATATTAAAAACGACGTACAAAAACAACGAGGCAACCGTAACCCAACCCAATATAATCCCAAAATGTAGCTTCCCTGCAAGCAATTGAAACAACCCAAATGCCATTAAAAATAAAAATGGACCTGACAGGTCAGCATCCTCATGGATATCCGTTTTCACTTTAAACGGGTTCAATATCGATACGGTTTTGTTCCAAATTTGTTTAGTATTGATACCTAGCTCTTCTAACAAAGGTGGTTCGTCGTCGAAATTAATGTTTGACCCGACAAGATTGTTGGAGGAGGTAGGGCCCATGAATTGTGGAGTGGAGAATGACGTGGAAGCTGGTGATGCTCCGATGTCGAATGACATGAAAGGGATACCGGGGTTTGATGATCGCGGTGGTTGGAATGGGGCGGTTGGGAGGCTCCGTCGTTGTGGGCCGCCGGTGTTGGGGTTGCCGCCCGACGGGAAGATTACCGGTGGGACGTTGAATTCTCTAGACATGATTGATTAATTGATTGATTAGGGTTTGATAATTTGGGGATTTTTTATTTTTTTTAGGTTTTAGGGCTTGGATTTGATTTGAAGAAGATTTATTTTATTTTTTGATTTATTGTTGGATCTGGAAGGAAGGATGGTATTTGATGGAAAAAAGGTTTTACATATAGACCCCTTGTATTTCTGTATGTTTGTCAAGTTATGGTTGAATTGGACTAGACTATATATTTGAGATTGTGATTTGATATTTGCGTCATCTGGACCTTATGTCATTCAACACGTGTACAAGAACGACTACAAGTTACCACCTTGGTTTTGATTACCTCTAAAAAGTCATCAAGTTCGATTATTCTTTAAATATTTTTTCTTTAACAATGAAATAAATAGTTTATTACTAGTCAATTTACCCGCACGTTGCTGCGGAACATGTTTTTCAAACGACAAAATTTGAATATAAACATGATAAAATCATCTACAAACAAAACTTGTAGTTGTTGCTATACACAAAGAAAAGTTAATGACTACTTTCAAAAAAGATAAAAACAATTTCAACAAACCATAGGTGAAAATCGTAAGGTTATAAAGTTTGAAGATGAGAAAGAAAGTAAAAAAACAAATACAAAAATCTTAAGAGTAAAACCGTAAACATGTAAAACTTATGTGATAAAAACATGAGATCATAAAGTTAGTTATTATTAAATATAGAAATAAAAACTTGTGAGGGTTAAATGTTAAAAAGTAAAAACTATAAGGAGAAATTAGGAAAAAAAATTGTGGGACATGATGCATTAGCTTTGTTGTATTTTATGTAATTTAACTCGTAAAATTTAAGTTAGTTTTTAGTATAAGTAATAATAGTCCAAATTTTGTCTATGATAACCCGATAGCTAAAAACAACTACCAGTTCACCCAACTCAGTTGAATAGAGTCAACACTTATTAGTCATATGATCCGAGTTTAGATTTAGATTTTCGTTTGTATAATACGAGTATTTATTTTGATAGTGAATATAGGTTTAGCCCTTTAAGTGTATGGTAATGTTTGCAATTCAAGTTTGGTTGTTTATATATGGAAATAGAGTAAGAAATTCAAGTTAAAAAAAAACTTAATGATAATTGCAAACAAAACTTGTAGTAAAAGGATGAGAGGTTTGTTTATACGAGTATATGCTTTATAAAAATTATTTTGTGATATATAAATATATATAGTCATGTGTATAGATCGTTATACCCTTATATTAAGCGTCCCTTTTATAAGGTAGTGATATGTACATCATTAACTTTTAATTGTACACCACCAAACATGTTTTATATTATTATACTGTACAACACTTTAATGCATGATTGGTGATGTACGGTTAAAAGTTGGTGGTGTACAAATCACCGCTCTGAGCGTAACCCTAATCCTTGTAACATACACATTATTGTTCTAATACACTATTCTCTTTCTCCCTTCTCTCCATGTGTAGCCTCTTTCTCTTTAATCATCTTCTTCATTTTTAATATTCATCATTATAATTACTATTATAATTACTATAGTTGATCCAAAATCAAAGTTTATACCAATTTTAAAGTGTTTTATATTGATCTCTAATAATCTTAGGAAAAAATGAGAAAAAATCTACATAGTCTTTTACATGTTTACCATATATTAAGAATCATACTATTTTGGTTAATAAACAAACCATATATTAAGAATCATAACTATTTTGGTTAATAAACAAACTATAGTGCTTAAGTGTCACATAATTATAGAGTCATGATGCATTTTGGATATCTAATGTTTTGAGATATTTTGTGGCAATTCAGTTATTGTTCTACACTCCTACTCAAAACCAATTCCAAAGACTTGAAGCAAGTCAAGTATAATTTTTTTTTTTTTTTCATACATCATTTTCAAATGCCAAATCTTGAGTCTTTTGTTGCTCATGTATTACAGCATCTTTCATTTATGTTAGATAACCTTTATATGTTTTTTAAAAAACCCATATTGGATCTACCAAATATTAGGGGATAAATTGAAAATAAATAACATACACCATACTTTCGGTTCATCCCTTAATCTTTGCAATGATGGATGGATTTGGTGAAATTAATTTACTATCTATTCATTCTCTTATATTTGGTGATAAAAACAAAGTGTCTATCGAATATAAAATCTGAAATGTAACAAACTAACAATGACCTATTGCAACATTATTTAAACAGAAAATAACCTAAATACCTAAAAACCATCTTCAATATACAAAAATACATAACTTTCTTCGAATTCACCAAAAATACCCATAAAATCGCAAGACCGCAAGGAGGAGTTGCGGATCGCAAGGAATCCTTGCGATTCGCAAGCAAGTCTTGCGATTTTGACTATTTTTGACTTATGGATAAGATTTTTTGTGAGATTTTCTTGTACTTGTTAAGATAGCAATAAGATTTTTATGTACTTTTTTTACTTATGAATTTACCAACTACCTTTCACCATAAACAACACCGTAATTTTTTGTTTCTTTCAATTTGCAAAGTAAAAGGTATGTTTTTTTTAGCTAATAAGTATTTAGTATTTAATGTCGTTGCCAAAAGTGGCAAACCACGAGGACCAATCTTGTATTTACAATGTTGAGAAACAACTACTGAAAAGATACAAGGGTTTTGAAAGAACAGTACCAACTACCAAAAACCCAGCCAAATAAGGACATGTACAAAGTTTAAACTTTCTTTTATCTCTAGTCAACTAAAAAACCTGTTTGCTCAAAAATATTTATCATCAAGTTTCTGTAAGTTTCAAGCACAGAGCAACAAAATATTGACCAGTTTACACCTCTGACTCGAGTGCAGTAATAACGTGGTCCTCTTTCTTGATAAAACCTGTTGAAATTACTATTTAATGAATTTTAATCTTAGCTTTGTTACTAGATTTATGTCTTTCAAGATTACCATGATCAAAGAAACACAACCAGTAGCAAATTTCACTTGTTAAATAACAATTTTCCATCATGAAAACATAGAAATCGTCTGAGTTCTAAGTGACACACCAGTGCCTAAGAAGACTCAGAATTCAGCCTCAAACTTTCATCCTAACTCTACATTTCAAACAAAAACTAAATTAAATACTAAATACTTATTAGGTAAGAAAAACATACCTTTTACCTTGCAAATATGAAAGAAACAAAAAATTATGGTGTTGTTTATGGTGAAAAGTTGTTGGTAAATTCATAAGTAAAAAAAAGTACATAAAAATCTTATTGCTATCTAAACAAGTACAAGACTATCTCACAAAAAATCTTATCCATAAGTAAAACAAGTCAAAATCGCAAGCCTTGCTTGCGGATCGCAAGACTTGCTTGTGAATCGCAAGGATTCCTTGCGATCCGTGAGCAGTGCTTGCGATCCGCAAGCAAGGCTTGCGATCCGCAACTCCTCCTTGCGATCTTGCGATTTTATGGGTATTTTTGGTGAATTCAAAAAAAGTTGGGTATTTTCGTATATTGAAGATGATTTTTGGGTATCTAGGCTATTTTCTCTCTTATTTAAATTAACAGTAGATACAAATGTAAATAACGGAGTCTGATTAAGGATATAACTTTGTGTGCTTACATAAGCTTTTATAAATAAACTATTACTTTAACAAAAATGTCATTTATTTATATTTATTTTAATACATTTGAAAAATACATGTTGATTGGATTTCAATTTATTTATTATAACTTTTATACGAATTATAAATGTAAATTTTTATATTTATGAAAAGACAAATTCCATTAAATTCACAATAACCAATGAGCCAATGACATTAATTAGCAAATCCCAAATATAAAACGTGTATTTTAGTTTCCATGTTAATAGTCGTCTTAATTTTGGTCTTGTAAAAAATAAAAGGAAAAATGAAACGTAAATAAAATCGGAAGGGTCAAATTGAAATTTTAAAGTAGAGGCGGTTAAGAGTTGAGACATATATATACAGAACATCGGAAGCATACAAAATATTTTTTCCCTCGTTTTCTTTTTTTTTTTCTCTGCGCGCACTCTTTTCGATCTGAAAACCCATCCTAACCGTACAGAAACCCCGATGAAATTATAATTCGTTGGGTTTAGTAGCTGATTCGTGATGGCGATTTGTGTCCGTTTTCGAGTTTGATGTATGCATAGTCCTAACCGTAATCGAAACGCTAAGGCATGATAGGTATGAACATTTTTTTTTTGTTTGTTACTTTTATAAGCACTAACTATTTAAATAGTTGATACTTTCCGGAAAGATTCATTGGTGTGACTCAAATTTGATAATTTAAATGTCTTCGGAAAGCCAAACTTATTCAGATAACAGCAAAAGACTAATTCTGACCCGTTTTGACCCTAAACTGATGGCCGATTGATTTAGGGTTTGGATAAGTGTCATAACCTGTTTATTATGATGCTGGCCCCTTATTTTTGGTCCTGAGTGGTTTGGTCAACAGGTTGACATTGTGGTTTGTGAAGGTTGGTTGACCAATCCAAAACTGGTAGCATGTGTCAACCCGGTTATGGTCATAGTTTTGTAACGAGTTGGTGGTTCTAGTGGGCTATAGAAAAATCTGAAATTACATGACCCGGTTATTTAACAAGTTAGCATGTGTTGTTGACTTGTTATGACCTTAATTCGTTTAAGAAACGGGTTGATGGCTAGTTGGGAAGGAAACCTAACTTCAGACCCGTTACAAGACATGTCGAACCATTTGGACCCGTTTTTGACCCTATCCAGTTTTCTCTCAAAACGATAAGCTGTTTATATGGATGGTTTCAATGCTAGCATTTACTAATGGCAAGTTGGGAGAGGCAACCCAACTTCTGACCCGAGACATATTAGATCATTTGGACCAGTTTAGTCCCAAAATGATAAGCGGTTTATTCATTTGGTTTTCAGCTGGTAGTGGTTTTAGAGTTTGGAAAAGTGACATAATCTGACTCGTTTATGATAGTAGCCTCTTGTTTTTGGTCCTAAATGGTTTGGTCAACGGGTTGACAGATATAGTGGGTTGTGAAGTTTGACCAAGCCAAAATGTGTCAACCCAGTGTTGGTCATACTCTTGTAATGGTTGGTGGTTCTAGTGGGCTATAGAGAAATCTGAAATAATATGACCCGGTTTTGAAACAAGTTATTGTTGACTTTTGTATGACCGTAACCCGTTTAGTCAACGGGTTGATGACTAGTTGGGCGAGGCAGCGTAACTTCTGACCCATTACGATACATGTCATATCGTTTGGACCCGTTTTTGACCCTATCAAGTTTTGTTCTAAAACAATGAGTTGTATATTTGTCTGGTTCATAAGTATCTGCAACGCTTGGGAAAGGCATCCTAACTTCTTACTGGTTACAGACATTTCAGACCTTTGAGACCTATTTTTAACCGTATACGTTTTAGTCCCAAAACGATAAGTCATTTATTTGCTTGGTTTAAAAGTATCCACAATGCTAGCATTTACTAATGCCTCATATATGATACAATAATAACAAATTAATTAAGTGAGTGGACTGGGATTAATTTCTTGATCTTATTTGGGATGATCAACACAGATAAATTTTTAACGGTCATTTTCTTATTAACGACTTGGTATTTGAATTGCTTTACGTAAGTAACTATATGAATAGGAGAAGAAATCGTTGCAACAGTTGTTTTTGTAAATCAGAAGAACCAAGGGTTATTGGAGAAGAAATTTGGTTACAAAGGCATTAGAGGAGAAGTTTATTTTCAAGATGACTACCCATGGGATCTGGGAATCACCTGAACCAATTTTGAAGCCACACCTTGAGAATCAGGTGTGTTTTGGGGGCGGGAGTAATGACATGTTTCAAGACCAGGATATGAATCCAGCTGAGATGAGCCAAATGGGTCGAGGGGTTTAAGGGTCGAATGGTTGAGGAGGTTAAGTGATACATATTATTAATAATTATAATTATTTATTATTATTAATTGCTTGGAAAACAAGCCTGCCTATCTTTACATAAGGCTGTCAGCAATTAAGGAATGTTTGTGTTCTGAGGAACTCTTGTGGAGCTGTTGAGGCTCAAACTCATTATTTATTCTATCTTTTTATTAGTTTTATATCGATACAAGCATTTGGTTTGTATCATTGTATTGTACTTGCAAATATGTATAGATATTTATGATTTTAGTGGTTTTTATATGCATTGAAATGTTTATATTAAAGTGCTTTTTAATGATTTCCTAATGATCATTGTATACTTATATATATCCTAGTTATATTTTACAGAGTAAACAAAAGAAGTAAAGAACAAACCTAGTCTTTTTAATAAACAAACAAACCGTAGGGGGTTAAGTGTCATATGATTATAAAGTCATGATGCATTTTGGACCTCTCATTCATAGAGAAATTTTGTGGCAATTTTCACATTGAAAGAATAAGTATCAGTCAAAACCAAGTCCAAGGACCTGCAGCAAGTCAACTGTAACACTTTCTTTCATACATGATCTCCAAATGCAAATTCTTGAGTGTTTTGCTGCTCTATGTGCTACAACTTGAAAGGTTCTTTCATTCTTTTGTATGATCAGTATATATGTTTTCAAAACCTATTTTCTATATTGTCAAATAGACCCATATAGTTGATAAGTTGACTGTAAGTTTGTAATAATTAAAAATTTACAATATTGTAGAATGGCTGCTGATATTGTTGTTCCTTTAGTTGTAAAGATAGGAGAGTTGATATTTGAACCTATAGGGAAATCATTAAGTTACTTGTGTAGTTATAGACAGAACATTACTTCTTTCCAAAACCAAGTTCCGGCTTTGGAGAACAGTAGGATTGACATCCAAGGTTTAGTTGATGAGGCAAAGAGAAATGGGGAGCATGTTCTGCCTCAAGTTGCAGAATGGCTAACAACTGCAGATGGGTTTGTCAGAGAATCTAGCAAGTTTTTTGATGACCATCAAAGTAGCCCGTCATGTGCGAACCTGGTTTCACGATATAAAGTTAGTAAGGAAGCCAAAAAGAGTGTGATGGTTGTTAATCAGCTTCTTCAAGATTGTAATTTTGTACGTGTATCTCAACAACCTCCGCCACCACCGTTGTGGTCTGCCTCGACAGGGGATTTGGAGACTTTTGACTCGAGGAACTTAGTGCTTAAAGAGATTATGGAAGCGCTTAAAGATGATAATACAGATATTATTGGGGTGTATGGTATGGGTGGTGTTGGTAAGACTACTCTTGTAAAACAAGTTGCCAAGCAAGCCGGTGAGCAAAATATGTTTGATGAGATGGTGATTTCGGTCATCTCTCAAACCACAAATGTGAGGAGCATTCAAGGGGAGATTGCTGATAAGTTGGGACTGAAACTTCAGCAAGAAAGTGAATCTGGAAGGGCATCTCGGTTATGTGAAAGGTTGAAGCAGTCAACACGGGTGCTTTTGATACTGGATGACGTATGGAAACAACTTGATTTGGAGGCTATTGGGATACCACACAATGATGTACACAAGGGCTGCAAATTGTTGTTGACATCACGGAACAAAGATGTGTGCAATGAGATGAATGCTCAAGTATGTGTCCCTGTAAGTGTCTTATCGGAATTGGAAGCTTGGAACTTATTTTGCAAGAAAGCCAGCATTACCCACGATAGTTCTGATGTACGTCATCTAGCAACTAAGATAGTCGAAAGATGTGGAGGCCTACCGATTGTAATTGTAACAGTTGCACGAGCTCTTAGAGGCAAGAGTAAACATGTTTGGAGTGATGCACTTCGTCAGTTACATAACCCTCCTCCGAAGCACATTAAAGGCATGCAGAAATATGTCTACTCATCTCTAGAATTGAGTTACAATTATTTGGAAACGGATGAAATCAAGTTTTGCTTCTTGCTTTGTAGTTTATTTAAGGAAGATGTTGAGATTCCTGTTGAAAGTTTGGTTAGATACGGCATGGGGTTGAGTTTGTTTCAGCATGTTCATAAATTAGAAGCTGCCCGAGACAGGACATTTGCCTTAGTCGAAGGTCTCAAAGCTTGTTGCTTGCTATTGGATGGTAAAAGCGAGGAGTATGTTAGGATGCATGACGTCATTCGGGATTTTGCTATTTTGGTTTCATCTAGAAGTAGTAAATTTATGTCTTTGGTAAGACATGATATACAATCCTTTGGAAGACATATTTGTGACCCTCCTGACCCTTTTACTGCAATCTCGCTGGTATCAACTATCATAACTGAACTTCCCAGTGGCTTGAATTGGTCAAAACTTGAAATTCTGCTCTTACAATTTCACTCTGATTCAGTTCAAGTTCCGGATAATTTCTTTGAAAGAATGAAAGAGCTTAAAGTTCTTTCCATGAGTGACATGCCCATTTTGTCTTTACCTTCATCAATTAAATCATTGTCGGAAATGAGGACGTTGTGCCTTGAGCGTTGCAAGCTGCGGGACATCTCATCAATCGGAGAGCTGAAGAGTCTTGAAATTTTAAGTTTTGTGGGGTCTAATGTAAAGCGATTGCCTAAGGAAATTGGACAACTATCTCGGCTGAGACTTCTAGATCTAACGGATTGTGAGGAGTTGACAACAATTCCACCCAAAGTGTTATCAAGATTGTCTTCATTGGAAAGCTTGAATATGATGAACAGTTTTGTGAACTGGTGTGATGAAGATAAACATGCCCATGGGAACAATTCGTCTCTCAGTGAGTTGAAAATGTTGCCATGCTTGAGATCCTTAGAAGTGAACATACTCAACGTTAATCTCATTCCCAAAGATCTAGTATTGAAAGATCTGATCAAATTCAAGATATATGTTGGAAGCTATAGGTTGGCTAGTGTTAACCATCAATACTCGACAGCTTTAAAACTCAACGTTGATGAAGGTAGCAGTGTTCCCGAAGGTCTCAGGCTGTTACTAAAACAAGCTCAATACCTGATCTTTGAATGTTGTCCTCATGTCTTAAAGAATATTCTATGTGACTTGAGAAGTGAAGGATTCCAAAACCTCAAGGGGATTGAGTTATACGGTAATTGTGACATTGAGTACATAGTTGACACAGTAGGATGTAAACCAGGTGCCATCTTTCCTACTTTGGGTAAGCTGGAAGTAGTTTCTATGGAAAACCTTACAGAAATATGTCATGGTCATCTCCCTGCCGAATCGTTCCAGGCATTGCGCGAATTGGATCTAAAATACTTGCCCGAGTTTGTCTGTTTGTGGAAGGAGGGCACTCAGGGACGCACTTGCCTTTCCAACCTAAGGACTGTCCGTATACATACTTGTCATAAATTGGAAATTCTTTTCCCACCACACACAACTACAGATCTTGCGTTGCTCAATGATTTGTGTATATTTAATTGTGGCATTTTCCGGGGAATATTTTCCACTGATCTCACAGAGGCAGCTGAGGAAAGGGCTGAAATTTTGCTTCCCATGTTAAATAGCCTGGAGCTTTCTCTTTTGCCCAATTTAAAGAGTTTCTGCCCCAACAAGAACGAGATTTCACCGTCAAATGACAAGCTTGATACACCTCTTTTTGGTGGTAATGTATGTGAACAAACTGAATAATTATGTGCAATCTTTTTACATGTAACACCATCATGCGTTTACTTCTTATTACATTTTTTTTGCATCTACAAGGCTTCTTTTTTGCTGCTTTTAAGGTTCATAACAGTTTTTAACAAAACGTAGCCCGCTTTGGATGAGAAAGGTACCAATAGTTCAGTTTTGGATGAGAAAACTAACGAGATCTCTACATAATATTTCTTTCAGGTAAAATTTCCTAATTTGCATGACCTGCAACTGAGGGAACTACCAAAGGTGAAAGCGTTATGGCACCTACAGATGCCTGAAGAGAGCTTTGGCAGACTAAAAGTTCTCAGGATCACAAGGTGCAATTCAATCTCAAAATTGATTCCATTCAACATGGTGCAGAGATTAAAGAGCTTGGAGAGTCTTTCTATCATTAATTGTGATATGCTTAAGGAGATTATTGAACTCGAAGGTCTTGCTAGTGAAACTAATGCAAAATCAACTGATTTCCCACCGCTGAAAGAAATAGTTCTATGTGGCTTATCTGAGTTGGAGCACTTGTGGTGGAACGGCCCTTTTGGATATCTTAGCTTGCAGTTTTTAGGTTTTCTCACCATCACTCGATGTGATAGTCTGACCTGTATATTTTCTATATCGACATTGAAAGGTCTCATTCAGCTTCAACGACTAGAAATAGAATCATGTGCATTGGTTAACAAGATTGTTTCTATAGAGAGCGGAGAGGACAGCAACATGGCTGTTTTTCCACAATTACACACTCTCCGACTTAACCACTTGCCAGAACTTACAAGTTTCTACAAAGATCACAAAGCTTTAGATTGGCCATCTTTAAAAGTATTGAGTATTGCAAATTGTCCGAATATGCGAACTTTTCCTGGTTCTGAACTTATGCAAATAGTGGATCCGGCGGGTAACCTTTATGTTACTGTAGAACCCCTTTTCAATAAAACGGTATGTCTGTCTTTTTAACATGTACTCTATAATGATTATATCATGAAACTGGGTTGAGAAATTAAAATTAGTTATAGCATTGGTTCTTTCTAATCCGATGATAATTCGCATAAACGTACAACTAGCCTCTTTAGATATTTCACCCAAAGCTCAGCATACTGTAATTATTGCTATTTAACGAGGTGAAAATTGATGATGCAGGATGCATTTCCTAATATGGAAGAGTTGCACATACAGTACATGTATAACCTGGTCGAGGTATGGCACAGACAATATCCGGATCAGACCTTCTCCAGTCTACAAGTCCTGGATGTGAGAGGGTGTGAAAGGTTAGTATATGTTGGTCCAACCCATATGCTGTCAAGGCTCCAGATGCTGAGTAAACTTTACATAGAAGATTGTGGTTCAGTTGAGGAAATCTTCGTCACCGAACATCAAACTGATGCTGACGTGTCATTGTTCGGCCTGACAGAATTAAGATTGAAGAATTTGCCTAAACTGAAGCATATATGGTGGGACAAGAATTTTCAATCTGAATCATTTCACTTTCAGAACCTAAGTTCACTTGAAGTTTCTGGTTGTGATCATCTGAAATATATACTCTCAACTTCCATCACCAAAGGGCTAATGCAACTCCAAGAGCTTAAAATAAATTCATGCGAGTTAGTTGAAGAGGTGGTCTTGAACGAACAATACCAACGTGAAGTGATAGTCTTTCCTCGAATGAAAACTCTTGAACTAAAGCATATGCCAAACCTTTTGACTTTCTGTTCTATAAATGGTACATTGCAACTGCCATCCCTTCAAGTGCTGAAAGTAATTGACTGCCACAAGATGAAGATGCTTGCTTCCATTCTAAATCGGAGTAATGTTAGATTGGAAAGCGTATTATCAGAAGACTTGTTGGAAAATAACTTTGCCAATGTAGGCGAAACTTTTTTGGGTGGGGAGGTATATAATCCGTACTTAGTAAAGCATATTATCTTTGACTTTATACAGCTAGATTTGATAGTCACGAAGTTCAGTTCTCTTTCCATGTAGATGATGTAACTCCTATATACCTTTTTAGATTGTTATTAGTTGACTTCACCTGAAATGGTGAAATGGGTGGCTTGTTGGTAACGGGTTCTGGGCAGAATGGGTAATTTTATATAGGTTGGTTGACCTGCATACATATATTTATTATACATTTTTCTTTAACTTTATGAATTAAAAATATATTTTGTTAAATTATTAATCTAATATCTTGATTTAAGTAAGATGATTCGAATCAATGAAGCAGTGAAATACACTTCGGGTCACTTTCAGCCCGTTTGACCATTAACCTGGCCTTTTAGAGTTTACCACTTTGCCCCATGTGATGTGTTACCCGAATAAACTCATTTTAGGTGAATGGATTATCAATAGAGATGATGCAACTTCTCTTCATTTGTGTTTTGGCTTATTCTAGCTTTTATCCTACATGGCAGATACTATTACCCATGTTGGAGAAACTAAAGATTGAGGGACTAAGTAGATCAACAGGCCTATGGCATAACCAACGACCAAGTCCTAACGGCTCCTCGTTTCATCAACTAAAAAATTTGAAGGTTAGAAGATGCAACAAACTATTAAGATTGTTTCCTAACCTAAACTTTCTGGATAAGCTTCATATTGAAGATTGTGATTTACTTGAAGATATTCTTGGAATTGATCCATCGTTTTTGGGAGGTCCCGAAAATCATGTGAGTTGTATGTTAAGGGATGTCAAGCTACAAAATCTACCTAAGTTAGTGGAAGTATGGTGGAACAAGGATTTTGGTCCCATTTTGAACTACCCAAAGTTTTCTTCATTGAAAGTCATCAAGTGTGATGGTTTGAGGAAAGTATTTTCGGTATTGGGAGTTAAGCACTTCATACATGTTGAAGAACTTTACTTATCTAATTGCTTAATGATGAAAGAAGTAGTTGCCGAGGATGAACAGAAAGGACATGCTGAACAGAAAATTGTATTCCCTCAACTTCATTCTCTAGCTCTTGCAAATCTGCCAAATCTTGTGAGTTTCTGCTCGGGGGGTTTTACGCTTGAATTTCCTTCATTGGAAAATCTGAGCTTGGAGGGTTGTCCCAAAATGCGTACATTCTGTTTAAGGCAGCCAGTTACACCAAAGCTCAATGAAATAAAAGTCGAAAACGGAGACCTCATATGGAAGAATGACCTTAATAGCACTATCAAACACATGTTTGGCACCAAGGTATGCTCTACTTACTACTAAAGAGACTAGTTCTTTGTCTTACTTACTGTTATACTTAGTGATGCCTTTTATTCATAAACATCCAATTTTGCTATAACAGTAGGCTTCTGAATGTATGGTTGATAGTTTCAAGTTATGTACTTAGGCGGTTAAGAACTTTCTGCAACAGTGGTTTTCCTTAATTTTCTTAAGATAAATTGTCAACTTTTGGATTGATAGTAGGTACATCTAAACATTATTGACTGTCTTGGATGTCGCTTGATCTAGGATTCTAAGAGACGAAGCCGGAAGAAGAAAGATAAAGATTTTAAAAATCAGGTTCTTTCTGCATAAAGTGAAGATACATTCAAGGAAATTTGGGAAGTTTTCCAGAGGTTAGTAAATCAGCTTTTATTTAAGAGCTTGGAAGAACATTGAAGTATAGTAGTGATTTTTGCTAGATCTTTTCCAACTACACACATGATATCCAACACGGGCTTTTGATACACAACCAATTTTGTTTCTTCAGAAATTTAGTTGTTAGTAGTTAGTTTCATCAAGTTAGTAATTAAATGTCATAGGCACAAAGAACTCATTAGCAAAAATATGCAGTTATATGTATTTATAATCTTGCTTTTATTTAATTTAACCCATCTATATGTGAAAGTTTTTGTTGGTCGTTTAAAAAAGAAAAATACTCGGTATGCAATTATAGATTCTAATTAGTAGCTCGCTTATCTTAGTTAAAAGTTTGGGATATCAGAAACGTATTTGCTTCCGGAAAGAAAAAAAAATATATATTTATGTACACAACATGGAAAGCTTTCTCTTTTACCTTTTGCATATTTTTAGGTGTGACAATGATTGTGGGGACTAAAAATTATTTGGCCTAAAAAGCCAAGTCTCATTCCTAGTGGATGTTCTTTGTCAAAGCAATGGCCAACTTTCAAAAGATTCTTGTGGTTAGTGGTTACCTTTAAAAAAAAAATCTTTTATTTACTTCTAAAAATTATTAATGAGAAATTTCAAATCATTCTATTTACTAAGGTTTTAAAATAGATATCCACTTTAATTATGATTCCTTCATTTATATTGTCTTTTTATAAGGAGATCATGCGCAGGTGCCCTTTATCGTAACTTAATATTTTGATCGTGATATAACCTTGTATTAATGCTTTTGATCGTAATATTGTGAAAGTTACTATTGTACAACTAAACAGTTAATAGAATAAGAACTTTTAGGGAGAAAAACAGATTAAAAATTATGTTTATTATTCTCATAAGACATGAAAAAAAGAAAACAGATTTCATGACTTACATGTCTTAGTTTTTCGATTAAGTTTTTTCTTTAACATCACAATCTTATCTTTTTATCTTATATATAAATAAAAAAAAATTATTATGAGGTAATCATTTAAAAAATATTTCATATATGGCACCACCATGACTTTCTATCGATTCATACTTTTCATATATAAGGATTATATTATGACATCACATATTTATTTTCTTTTAATGTTTAATATTTTCCAACTATTTAAAAAAAATGTTTTAAATTTTTCCATAAATAGTATAATACCATGATGGTTAAAAAAAAAACTCTATTTTAAATTTAACGATTTTGATCTTTATCTCTTTGCTAAATAAAAAAAAAATACTTTCAATGATATCATCTATTTTTTTTAATATAAAAATGATTTATATAGCTCTACCACAAGTGCACAATCAATTTTTAAAATTAATCTTAAGAAAAAGCTATTTGGTAATGTCATATTTACATTATCAATTTTTATTTTTTAGATAAATATTCATCATTTCTAATGGATAATTGCAAGTTGTTAAAAATTGACAAACAAGTTTTGAATTAGTTATTTTTATAAATTTTAAATTTTTTATATTTTAATGTCCATATTGTATATTTCAAATCCAACTTATTGTCTCAAACTTATTTTTATGAATGGTTTACTTGGCTCATATTTTAATATTTATAAAAAAAAGTTGTGGCTTTATGAGTTTTAACATCAAGTTTATCATTTTTATGCTAATTAACATTAATAACGATTATATGTTTAAATATTTATATAGAAAAAAATATCTTAACAATGCCCGGGTATCACCCGGGTTGATAAGCTAGTATATTAAAAATAGAAAAAGGTCTTCGGCAAATTGCCGAAGAAAAAAGTAGTTCACATCATATGCGAAGGACTAATAAGCATAAAGGCCGAAAAAAAACCCAAGGTTATTACATCTAGGCGAGAACCAAGGAAACAAATTCGAGACTATCGTCTTAATAATTGCCAAAGTACTATCTCGCTCCAAAGCAAATATCACCGTGTTGTTGTTCCTGTTCTTCCAAATGCACCATTGCACAAAAATACCATGAATCATCTTCTTATAGATAGGTTCATAGAAAGATACTCGGTGCTATTTAACCAGGAAAATGATTTCCTAGAGTTCTCTTAACTTGACTAGTCAAATTAGGAAGATTTCGACCTTTGGATGAAAATCAAAGGTCAAGATTTAAAAGTCATCTTTAATCTTGACCATTGATTTTTATCAGGGTCTAGATCTTCGTCAAGTTGGGATCCATTTACCCAACTGCACCACTTTCTGGTCACAGCTTGGAACCTCGAGATGCAACCATTTGATAGCAGATCCCTAGTTTTGGTTGTAACTAAGGAATTATTTGGAATACCTCATAATACCAAGTTAATTAAAGAAGGAATTAATTGAAGACGGTTACGCAACAATTGCCATCAGTCCTGATTCTAATGGTAACATGTTATTATTCATTTTGAGTATACATTGTTAACCAAACGAAACATATTTGTATAGTATGAGTAATTATTTAGGGTCCTAATCAATAATTTAAGAAATATAAAATAAAATTGTAAAGGTATAGGGTGAATATAAAGAAAGAAAGGATTATAAATTGCAATTAAAATTAACTTTGGATGGCTTAATTGAATTTCAAGTCAGAAAAAAAAAAACTTTTATTTTAAGAGAAAGTAAGATAAGATTAGACTATACTGTAATAACTATCTCGACGTAATTGTAAATTACACATTTTTAGGACAACCGCTACATTTTGAGCGCCATATACACCTAGCTTCACAAAATGCAAGAACGTCTGAGCACGAATCAGGCTCATTACTACAACAACAATATTGGACTTTACCCTTAACATTCATCTTCTCACATTTCGGCTTGCAATCATCTGAAATCTCAACTGCTTTCATGTTACTAATTTCATGCTTGGTACCTATAAATCCGGAAATCGATCACATCATAAGTTACGACGATCATCTTAAAAAGATATTGTAAATATATGCAAACGACAGAAACTTACGACACTCATGACAAGCGAGCAATACAAGAAAGGTTAAACATAAGATTGCGGTTTGTGATCCAGCAAGTTTGGCCATTGTATCGAGCTTTCAATCCTGTATGCAAAAATAAAAACAAACTAAAGGGTTTAGGATATAAATAATGGAGGCAAAACTGATATTTATATGTACATTTTGGGTATTAAGAATAAATGCGTACACATATTAATTATAACATAATCCCACAATTAATACTCGTAATCAAAATAATAACAACGTTATCACAATATTATTTTTATACTAATTGATCTTATAAAAACTAAAATGTAACCGTGAGTGACATGACCATATATACTTGTTGTATGGTAGAAAAATTATTTTAGATATCCAATACAAAAAGTCAACAACCTGTAAGGTAGTTTGTGATTAAGGAAAATAATTAATCAAATTTAATTCATATATTTAAAAATCAATTTAAAAATTTAAGAATTTGACATGTAGTTTCTACTAATTCTCTTTTTTAATCTTGTCCTCTGATTTTTCCACATGTCATCATCCTATGATTAAGTTGATTTTTAAACATACAAATTAAGTTAATTTATCATTATATATTAATTAATTATGTAGTTGTATGGAGTAGGGATGAGCAAAAAAACCGTTGACCCGTGCCCGACCCGGAACCGGCTCGAAGCCCTAACGAGCCGGATCACGGGTCAAGCTTTTGGTGTTTTCTCGGGTCACGGGTTGGACAGGTCGGGCCGGGCCGGATCGGGTGAAGGCAAAAACAAAAAAAGTGTGAAGGAAAGCCGTGACCCGCCCGTGACCTGCCCAAACCCGAGCCGAACCGACCCGACCCGTGCCTTCACGGGCTGGGTCACGGTTCACATTTTCATGCTCTCACGGGTCACGGGTCGGGCCGGGTTTCGACCCGTGCTCATCCCTAGTATGGAGTAACAAATCAATTCTTCGATGAATCACTATAAAATATAAAATTATTATTGTTCAACACATATAAAAAATATTTAAAAAAATCCACGCAAGCTCCTAGAACCTTCCAAATTTCATTAAACCAACCACCAAATACCAATAAACCAATAAATAATCATACCATTATCATCATTCATCACCACCAATTATTCTTTCTTTTTTGATTTGTTTTTCTTTATCCCTACATTTCCTCTCATCACCAAACCTAACCCACCCTCCTTTTCTTCCCTATATTTCTCTTCCTTTCCTTCACCACCCACTTCCATCCCTCCCTCCTTCCTTTTGCTATCTTCACTCCTCCTTTCTCTTTTGATTGACCGATTCATTTCAAATAATTGAATCGCTCATCTTCAAAATACATACATATGGCAGAGGAACAAAAATTCCAAGAACCAACAAATCATCATCATCATCATCATATCTTATGTGCCAATAATTGTGGCTTTTTTGGTAGTCCAACTACTTTAAATCTTTGTTCCAAATGTTACAAAAATCATTCCCAATTTTCCACCACAGGACTTCAAAAACCACCCGCCACAACATCTTCATCATCGTCTGTTGTCGGTGATTTACCGACAGAAACACGTGATCATGATGTAGTTACGTTACCAAGTAACGAGGGGGAGCAAGTAGTCGTGCGGAGTAGGTGTGGGTCGTGTAACAAGCGCGTGGGGCTCACGGGTTTTAGATGCAAGTGTGAAATGGTATTTTGTGGGACACATAGGTATCCTGAAAAACATGAGTGTTGTTTTGATTTTAAGACTGTTGGAAAAGAAGCTATTGCCAAGGCTAATCCGGTTGTGAAAGGGATGAAGCTTATTAACAAGATTTGATTTGAGTATTTGGATGTGATGTGATCTGAGCCGTTGGTTTGAGAAGATGGTGGTGACTGGATGGTTGGATGGATTAGTGTTTGGTTAAGAACTTGAGATGAATTGGGCCGGGTCGGGTTAAGATGATGGGTTGTTATGGATCGATGTGGTTTTTAATTGTGTTATGAAAGTATGTGAAAAGTTCGAATTTGATACGTAGGTGTAGTGTTTTTCATTTTTATGGAAAGAAAAAAAAGTAAAGAAATGATAATGGAATTTGTGGTCCCTTGTTTCTGAATTATATTTCTCCATTTTACTTTGTCGTAAATATTTCTTGGAACAAGAGTGATTTAGATAAATGTTGGGACAAGTTTCGATTAAAAGCTGTCGAATTAAATATTAGGCGGGCTATGAAGAAATAGCAAAGCAAACCATTAACAAACAAAACAAGGTTAGAGAAGTGAGAAACCCTCAATATTACAAAGTTAGTATTTGTGGAAACTTATACGAGAGTCATATGTTGGTTTCTCTATTAACTATGAGGAGAATATTTGTTAATCAAAAGCTTATAAAAAGAGATATGAATCAATTAAAAAGTTTGCCATTGCTTTGTCAAAGGGCATTCGTTAGAAGTCATTGATAATTTGAGACACTTTTTATTTTAATTAGTTCTTGAGCCCCCACAATGATCAGCACTACAAAATATATCAAAGGCAAAAGAAAAGGCAAGTTCTCCTCCTTCCCATATACCACACAAATTTAGTCACGATGCAATCAAGTTTTTCATTTGAAATTTTCAACTCACATAAAAAGTGTTGATTCATATTACATTATGAGTAACAATACTTATTCTCGAGTTTTTATTAAAAGAGAAGAAAAAGAAGATTGAATAAAAGAAGAAATGATAGATAATTACATAAAAAAAAGGCATTCTCGAGTTGAAAGAAAAGAAAAGAAAGTTGATAGTTAAATGTATTCTTGAGTTAGAAGAGAAGAAAAAGAAAGGATAAAAAGATACAATTTTACATTTATAGCCTTGTAGTAATTAAAATCTTTATAAAAGTTTGAGGGGTATAATAATAATTTCACCACTTTTTCTTCCAAATCTTGACAAAAGTGGCAAGAAAGTTTTGGGATCAAAACATCCTATTTTTCCCTTTCTTTCTCTTCTCTTTCTTTTACACTGTATTATTTAGTTAACTTAAGAAAGGAAAGGAGAAGAGAGGGAAAGAAAGTTTTTCTTCCTAATCACCTCAAAAATGAGAGGAAAACTTTTTAAGCAAAAAACAACTACACTCTCCGTCCTAATCCTTTCCACTTCTTCCCTTTCCACACTTAAAAAAATCTTAAGAATGCATTTTATAAGTTTACCCTCTCTTCTCTTCTCCTTTCTTCTCTTAAGTTAACTAAACAATACAGTGTTAAAACAAAAACTCAAGAATACAAAAATTAAAAGTTTCTTACCCTTTTTTTTCTTATCTCTTCAAAATAAAACCCAATAATGCACTCTTAATGTGATATATAAGAAAAAGGCATGAGTAACCATTATTGTTAATGAACTTGGACCCTCATTGCTAAAGTGTGTAAACCACAGGGACCAATCTTGCAATTAACTCTTGATAATAAATATTATCATTTATATTTATCTTTCTTTCTTTATAAATACTAAAAGACTACTGCTTTAACCATATATTAACCAACTAAAAAAACTTAATTAACCGCTAAAGTCGTAGATAATGGACCAAAAAAATTAATATTACTAATAATAATTGTAAAAAAGGGTCTTATTAATTTAGGTTTCTTTTTATAATCCATCACTATATTATACGGAGTACTTTTTAGTTTTTTTATTAAAAATAAATTTTGCTAAAAACCTAATTAGTTATTAATACTTTTTTGTTTTTCATAATTATTAATAATTAAGTTACTAAAATATATTTCAACATACCGTAAAATATAAAGTATATTACTCGATATACATAAAATGTATCAAAAAATCTGTTAGCATTTATATTAAAATAAACTTTTACGTATATCTATTAATTAATATTTATAAATCAACTAACTGCATAAATGTTCAATAGTTATATAGAGAATTAAAATACCAATTAGGACATTTATATTATTTAGACAAGTTTTTTTTATAATAAATATCTAATTCTTTACGCATAATATTTTAGTTCTTAACTTTAAATTATAAAAAATAATTATGTATCAATTAGTTTTCAATAGGAAAATTAAAATTTATATTGCAATCTTTTATTTAATTAAAAAAGTTCTCAATGTGTTAATTGCAAGATTAGTCACTGTGGTTTTTCTATTTTATCAATGAGGGTCATTTTTTCAAGTTTACCAGCAACGGAGGTCCCTTATGTGTTGTATGATTAGACAATATTACACCTACACGTGATGACCACGTGAAGACTTGACGTCACCTGCTAAAGGTTCCATTAAAAAGGGACTAATCTTGCAAAAAATTCTCAAAACATGAACCCCCATTGCAACTATACTAAAAAATGACCCAATTGCTAAAGTATGTAAACCACATGGACCAATTTTTCAATTAACTATAGCTTTTAAAAGATCTCTATTAACCATTTACATAAACTATTTTTACATCATTTAACGTCGTCTTCACGACCAACACTCACTCCCACCACCACACCATCACTGTCACATGCACTAGTACCGTGCTAGTTGCAATATAAAAATTCCAAAAACCTTTTTTAAACTTATCCCAAACTTGATAAGTTATGAAAGGTAAGGGACTTGAATGAAAACTCTCAAATAAAATATAAACCCAGAAAAGAAAAAATCATAGGAAAAACCTCATGGCATCAGCATCCATGGCACCTGCTTTATCTTCTCTTTACACAACCCTCCAAATACTTTTCTCACCTTCATTTGAAACTCCCACTTCCCTCCAATTCAACTTTCACAAACCCAAATCCAAATCCAACATTACTCTAAGCCCAAATATAACATATTTTAAATCAAGAAAAACATGTGCGGCAAGTCATTCAAGTTTGACTGTCACTAGTCAATCTTTAGATGACACAAACAGTCAGTGCCATTGGATTGTGGTGGTCAAGACCCCACCTTCACTACAAGCTGGTTCTAGAAAAGATGTTATTGATTATTATGTTAAAATTTTGGAAAAGGTTTTAGGCAGGTGGGCATGTTTCATACAACTTGTGATTTTTTTTTTTATTATAATAAAGATTTTTCAAATTTTTTTTAATATTAATGTGAAAAAGTTTTAAACTTTATGTGAATTTTGGTATACCCAGATGAAAATGCTAACTAAAATGCTAGTAAAACTTTTAAAATATAAATAATTCTTTTATAGGGTCATTTAAATCTTTTCTTTGACTAATTATCTGAGAAGAAGAGTGTCGGATTGTCGGATTGTCGGAACAAAGGCTTCTTAAATTGAGTTTCCGTGTTTTGTTAATTTGAACAAATTTTGTTGTATCTTATGAAATTTTGCCTCTTTTTTTATGGGTTGTTGGTTTGCTTTTATTAGTGATAAGGAGGCTCAAGGTAGCATATACAATGCTTCTTGCGATACCGAATTCAGGTTCTGCTGCGAGGTGGATGAAGAAACATCTAAAAAACTGGCAGGTACCTTCTTTATTAATAACATTCAAGTAAATGTTGCTATAATAAAATGCTGAATTTACTACCATTGTTTTCAAAAAAGAGTATAGAGAAGAATAATTTCATCATATGTATCTTTGTATGACTTTTTCTTAGTCAATCAAACTAGTTGTTCTGTTCCCTTAATTAAAAAATGCCAATAACACTTTTGGGCAATGAATGAATGATGCACGGGAAATGATATATCCTCCTAGCTAAACCTCCTAAAAATCCCCCTAATTACATGATCATGACATGTGGCGAAATCAAGAGATAAGATTAAGAAAGAGAGTTAGTGGAATTCACATGTCATATATTGATGGTTATAGGAGGATTTTTAGGAGGATCTTTAGGAGGATTAATCATCCTCCATAATGCACAAATGAGATGTTAAAAGATACTGTTTGGTTGTTTACCTATGAAACATAGGTTTGCCAGAGGTATTGTCAGTTAAGCCTGATGGAGATTTCAGCTCTGTGCAAAAGGATTATAGTAGTAACATCTTTTCACCATTATATACTGTTGGAAGCTCAAAGCACTGGCTTGTTCGTGTGCAAATGCCGGAATCCAGATTCATTACCAGGGCACAATTGGTTGATTATTATACCCAGATGCTAACCAATGTTTTGGGGAAGTATGTGCTCGTAACCTTATAGCTTTCAATCTTTTTTTACTTCCAAAGATGAAACTTTTTTGCCTTTTGCCTAGTTTTAATCATCATTTTAATAATGGTAAACAGTGAGAAGGATGCCCAAATGTGTATATATCACATCTCCTTACAATCCGACTATGGATTCTGTTGTGAAATAGATGATGAGTGTGCAAAGGAATTAGCTGGTAATTTTTCTTTTGACGTCTAAAGTATTTACGTGCTTACCATATTTGTTTGTGTCTTTGTAAAATTGGAAGTTGTGTGTAGGTGTTCCTGGTGTTATTTCTGTTAGGCCAGACGGAAATGTCGATTCAGATGATAAGGACTATGGAGGTAATTTATATGCTGAACAAATAAGTTTAGTATGCACTTTTTTGCCATTTTTTCACTGTATATTATCATATCTGGCTATCTGTTTATTTTGATAAATCAGACTTTTGCCAACTCCTAACAACATGTTGACACAATGTTGGTGCATACATTTTTCTTTGTGTTTGCATGTCCATTTTGAAAGTCATTATCTGTTTTTGAACATTCAGAATGAGATAACAGGGTGTTAAAGATGGTATTTTCATTTGCTCTGGTCCCTTGAAGTTGATTAAGCAGATGTTTGATTGTTTGTCATGCTCGTATATTTAGTGAATCAATAGATGAATGACAAACTATGGGTAAATAGATAACCGACAAAATATGTTAATTTTTGCAAAAAAAAGAGGAGTATTTGTGAGACTAGTTATTTTGACCTAAATGGTCACAAGGGGATTTTTTCAATCAAAACAACAAAAACAACTCGGAAGTTGCAACCACTCCTTTATGTTGAAAGATTACTTGATTTGTTGTTCTACTGTTAGTCTGTTACAATTTTTTTTAAACTTGTGATACTCTAAGTCTCCATTAACTTTTTACTCATTACTTGAACTTTCTGTTAGGTTACAATCTTCAACGTTCTAGTGATTCTGGGGATTCCTCCATAGCAAACCAACCATCTAATATCAAAACAAAGAAGCTCTTTGTAACAGGTATATTGCATATTTTGTAACAATTTTTTCTTAGTAGACTATGAGGTTCTACAATCTCCGAGAACTGCAATTTGCACATTTCACTTCATGCAAATTTGTCAAAGTAAGATGAAATATAGTCAGTAACATGTGGGAATTTATTGGCAGGTTTGTCATTTTATACATCTGAGAAAACATTACGTGCAGCATTTGAAGGTTTTGGAGAGCTAGTTGAAGGTATTAATGGTGTTTATTTTTGAACTTGAAAGCATACTTATATCCATATCCATGGTGATCTAATTGCTAAATCAATGTTGCAGTAAAAATTATAATGGATAAGATTTCCAAAAGGTCCAAAGGTTTTGCATTTATTGAGTACACTACTGAGGAAGCTGCAAGTGAAGCTCTCAGAGAAATGAATGGCAAGGTAATCATAGCACCCAGGCTCTTGTACTCTGGTGATGTCTGGATTTGTGTTTTGGCTGCTAATCCAGAAATTAGTTTTTAATATTGGATAACCATATAGGATTTGATTTTAAAGGCATTAAATTTACTTCATACCAGTATCAACAATACTGATTCTCCAAGGGTCAACTCAAATTACTATTTATCAATGTTGTGACCACACTTAAATTCTCATTTCTTTTACTATAGTGGTCATCATCTAATGTCAAACACCTCCTGTTGTTGAAAGTTTGATGAGCTGATTTCAGATATATTCTAAGTAAGCTTATGTTAATATACACGTTTTGTTATGCTTTTGTTCTATGCCAGATAATAAACGGTTGGATGATAGTTGTTGATGTTGCCAAAACAAATCCACCGAAGTACAGCAGAGGGCGCCCCAGACCAGCAAGCTGATGCATGTTTTGAGATAGAACCACTACAGATACCGATCCTTATCTTGTTGGATATCTTATAGAGCTCCAACTATCTTACCAACATCGTTTGTTGACGGTACATTTCCCTGTAATCTTGTTAGTGTTAGGATTGCGAACCATCAAGTAGTTATACTTATAGCTATGGGAAATGAAAAATTAGAAGATCCAATATTAATGTGGTTTAACAATTTGTAAATCATTCATGTTAGCTATTAGGAATCTAGTTTCTGTTATACGAGTATATCTTGTAGCCTCTCACAGGCATCAAACCTTTCACTTAGCTATATACTATATATTTTTTATTTATTCACATCCATTCTTTCAACCCCTTCTTTATATTAACTATGAATACTAACCTATATTCTAACTTAGATATAAGTTCAAATCTTTGTTTTTTCTAATAGAATCAGGATAGAAAAAGAAGCTATATGTTTCTTAGCAGTGTAAAAGCTAACCGTTTCAATACTTTTATAACACTGCTTCACAGCTTCACATAATCTAAGCTGATCAACAATAGATTTGTGGAAAGTTTCACCTCCCAAATCTTGTTTACCAAATTGGAGAATCTAGAAAACATAATCACCCCTCTAGTGAGTCAATAGTCAACAACAACCACAACTAAATACAAAAGCAAAAGCTTCCTTTCATACAAACAAACAATATATATGACTCATTTTAAATGAGTAATCTCCATATCCACTTTCATTTCATGTATAGATAGATTAGAAGGTTTAGTCCTTTCCCATTACAATGAAACAGCAAACAAGTCTGGTTCTCTTTTGTCTACTCAACTCCATAACTGTTGTCATTTCCGGTGAGAGTTTTTTGGTTATCAATCGAAGGCATACCCGGCATCGTAATTTGAAGTTGTTTGTGTTTGGAGACTCCTATGCCGATACTGGAAACTGGCCAAAATCATATGGTGGTTCATGGCAGGAACCATATGGTATTACTTTCCCTGGTAGTCCTTCTGGTAGATTTTCTGATGGCCGTGTGCTCACTGATTACATAGGTGCATCTGTCTTT
The DNA here is from genome assembly GCF_010389155.1 of Erigeron canadensis. Classification (NCBI taxonomy): domain Eukaryota; kingdom Viridiplantae; phylum Streptophyta; class Magnoliopsida; order Asterales; family Asteraceae; genus Erigeron; species Erigeron canadensis. The sequence continues at coordinate 33,510,616 of NC_057761.1, read as the reverse complement.
ACCTCTCAGTCACATACATAATTACATACCTCAAAAGTTTGACATTCTTGTGAAATTCAAGTTTAAGTACTCAATGGATCGAAATTCAAAAGACCAAGTCTTGCTCAAAAAATAGTAGTTTCTTACAAAGTTAAACATATATGTTTTTCTTGAGATTTCTCAAAATGACCAGTAAGTTATGGTCATTTGAAACTGTATTTTCGTGCACTTTTCTCTTCAGATGTTTCTTTCGACTCAAAATCAACTGACAAAATGATTATGCATCTCTTTTGTTCCTGTGTTGAATAAAGTTATAAGCTTTGTTTGAAATGCAGCTGGAGTATTGGGTACAAAATCTCCAATAACATATGGAGGTTGGAAATCTGGTGAGAAAAAATCAATCAAGTATGGGATGAATTTTGCATATGGAGGGACAGGTGTCTTCGATACATTTGTGAATCAACCAAACATGACCACCCAAATTGACTATTTTCAACAGTTTGTTAAACAGAAACAAGACTTGCTAATAAATTCATCCTCAATTGCAATTCTGTCCTTGGCAGGCAATGACTATGCAACTTATTTTACATCAAATCACACCCTTCAGGTTAATATAACTTTATGCTCTTTTATTTTTATTATTTATATTTTTTGTCGCTGATAAACATAAGGGGCCGTCATGAAAGTTTGCCAAATACATCTAAAAATTGTAGGAATTACCCGGATTAACAAGATCGATAATTGATCAACTAGTTTCTAATGTCAAACGTATACATGAGTTGGGAGTACAAAAGATTGCAATCACTGGGATGGAACCGCTTGGGTGCTTGCCCCAGTTCACGGCTTCTACATCTTATCAGAACTGTAGTGGCACTGAGAATTCTGTAGCTGAGTTCCATAACCAAGTTTTAGCTGAAAGTATTAGAAATCTGAACAACCAGACTGGTGACAAATCTCTCTTTGTGATCTTAGATCTCTACAAAGCTTTCTCATCAGCTCTAAACCTACACCAGAATCTTTCTGCTGGTACAAAATTTAATACTCCGTAATTTCATATCGATAATCTATACAATTTAGATTTCTAGCTTGTGAAATATGGTTACAAACTTGAATCTTTGAATATACCAATACTATGATTATAAAAAGGTAAAGTGAAACTGAGAACTGGAAGGACAGCTGAAATGATTATTGTCTGAAAATTTGAAGGTAAATCGACATTGAAGACTTTGTTAGAGCCATGCTGCCAAGGTGTTTCCAAAGGATACTCATGTGGTAACATTGAAGAGGGTACAAAGATAATGCGATATACTGTTTGCGATAATCCTAACGGCTCGTTTTTTTGGGACATGATACACCCTTCACAACAAGGTTGGCGCGCGGTTTCGTTACATTTACGATCTTCTCTTCTTGGGCTTCTTTAAGGTGGGATTTCAATCCATCTTTTTCTTAATATCTTCTATATTTGCCATGTATAGTGAGCCCTTTACGTAAAGATTGTAAGCTATCTATCTTATGTTCATCATATGTATTGGCATTGAAGCACACTGAAACTTATGTGTTTTGATGACCCCCACAAGTGTTTACTGCTGCTGCCAACACCGGCTCCTATACCACTAGTGCATGACTCCATCAGTCCGATTCGTCACCAAGGAAATGGGCCCTAATTCCCTCCCCCGTCCCTCTCTTGAAAACTCCAATTTATAACAATTAAGTGATTAACAAAACCAGAGAGCGTAAATGAAAGATGAATGGATCAATGGATAACATACCTTATATTACAAGCAAATCAAATATTATACCATGGATCGTGCGTGATTTTTGTTGATATTGAATGAGATGAAAAGGGTATTGGGGTAAAAGAAAGGAAATAACTTTTACTACAACAACAATAACAAGACACAATCTTTGAACTGAGTATGAAAGAGTTGAAAATAGTCTTACATTTATCAAAAGTAGAGAGACTGGGGTATGAGAGAGCTATAGATAGTCTTACATTTCCAGAATATAGAGACCGTTTTCATAAAAACCTCTGATCAAAATGAGATCCACAATTGCCGCAGGCAAACATATTAATGATGAGGAACGCTTTTTTGTTATGCTACTAATACCTGTATTTGCTATGTTATTCTGCCCTTGGCCGAGGAAGAGTTACGGGCGCGTAAAACAAAAAAGTACCTCCAGGTTTCTTTGCACCTGGAGAGTACTAGGACCCTTCGGATTCGGCAAGAATCTCATTTTTTGTGCCCCATAAATCTAACAAGTGGGTGTCTATATAAGGTAGTTAATTGATTTTATTTTTGATAATAAATAATAAATATGACGTGTAAATTAATACGCATGTAAGCATGCCGATTTTAAGTTGTTCCCGGCTAATTTTCAAGTGGGTCGCCGATTACACAATTCATTCAAGTCGGAGAGGTAATTATATATGATAAACCGGATTATAGTTGCTTTTTTATAATAGAAAAATTGTTGAAAACTACTTACACCCTAGATGCTTAACCCATAGAATTTTGATATATAATGCCATGTAAGTTATACAAAAGGGGACAGGTGATAACTCTAATGTATTTGCTACATAACATGCTGATAGATTTCATTCGGAGATGGATCGAGAAACGAGGTTATTCATGACTTAAACACTTCGTCTAACATTTTCATTTGGAATGATAATCTCCGTACCATGAAACTATAGACTTTGATGTCCATTTTAGCCACTTCCATTCCACTACCACCGTTCACCGCCACTACCAGTGTAGGGTTTTTTCTAAGGATGAATGAACTTTGAAGCTACAAGTGCCGTGATTGGGGATCTAAGGGGGGAGGGAGTGGAAGCGGGGTTGGGGTTCACTGCTAGTGGCGCCGCACGGGTACACCGCCGCCACCACTTTACCGATGGAAAGAGAAGATACAAATCGGGTTTCTTCACTCGGAGAGAGAGAGAGAGAGAGATTGATTGATTGGATGTTTTTTTTCTTTAAATACTATCAAAGTATCAATGAGGTTACATTCCGGTGAGAATAAGAATGGTGAGAACACTTAAAAACATCATTTTGATGCATTAAAAGTCCATAAAACTAACATAATGCATAATTAATTATCATTATTCAAGTCTTTAACAACATATTGATCGTTAAAATCGAAAAAATCACGGTTTTTTTTTGTGCATCCATCTTGGATGCATATTCATCAAAATGATGCATCCAACAAAAAATGTGATTTTTTCGATTTTGAAGGATCAATGTGTTATTAAACACTTAAATAATGATAATAAGTTATGTACTATGTCAGGTTTATAGACTTTTAATGCATCAAAATGTAGTTTTTAAGTGTTTTCATTTGTTCCTCTTTTTAATTTGGTTCACATTTGATAGCCACCCCTATCAATGGAGGATATATATATATATGTATGTATGTATTTGCCATGAAGAAGAAGCCGATCTGTTCTATTTTTTTTAACATTTTTATTTTGTTATTTACATTCAGTCCTTGTAAACTATTTATTTATGTTAATTAAATATGAGTCCATATACTTTAATATTTTATATTACTAATTGTATTTATATATATGTTTTAGTTTATATAATTTGAAAAATAGTATTAAAAATAAATGAAAAAGAAATGATGAGATAAAGATTAGGAAAAGTTTAGGAAAAATGGTGTCAGTGTTTTGGAGAAGCCTGGGAAAAATTAAGGTTGAACATTTTGATTGGTAGTAATGTTTGAGGGAGGGGTGACCACTCCCTCCCCCTAAGAGATGGTTGTGGTGGCGGTGGAATGAGATTGGTGGTGTTACCGAGAGCCAGTGGCGTACTTACTTACAAGTGATACCCTCTCAAAAATAATACTAGTGTTAATTTATTAGATTTTTATGAGCAAGATAATATACATAGTAAGAGTACACACCCATTTAAAATTAAAAGGAATACCATATTTGAAATTTCTAGTCAATCAGTCATTAGTTAAATCAATGCAATAGATCGTCTTAATTTTGAGCCCATTGTCTCAAACTCTTACAAATAAAAAAAGCCCAATATAGATTTACACACACATATATATATATACTAGCACGTTACCCGCACAATGCGGCGGTGATCGTGGCGACGACGATGTGGTGGCAGGTGCGACGGTTGGTGACAGATGAGACGTCGATTGGTGTAGATTATTGATATAAAGGGTTAATGGAGATATTTTAAAAGATAAAGGATTGATAGTGTAACGTAATCATTAATGTTAAGGGGTAGTGTAACTGAAAATATCTGAGTGCTAAGTGAAAATATTATATATTTTAAAGGTAGTGAATTAAAATATTACATGAAAGGACATTTTAGATATTTTTCCCCATGTAACTTTCAACATGAGAGTATTTTCTTTAATAAGTAGTATATATATATATATATTGAAAAATATATATATAGTATATATATCCTCTATATATGTAGGGGAAAGATAATTTGAGACCAACTAAAAAAAGTCCAAAAAAGGACCATTAATTTTCGTAAGTTACACACCACCATCATGATCTACTATGATATACAAGACTTTTTTGTAAAAACACTAAGACTTTCAAGTGACGGGCCCACAGAAAAATCATGTGTAAGTTAACTTACACACTTACACATGTGTAAGTTACACATGTGTAAGTAACTTACACATGATTTTTTTATGGATCCATCGCCGGAAAATCTTAGTGTTTTTACAAAAAAGTCTTGTATATCATAGTAGATCATGATGGTGTACAAAAATCAATGGTCCTAGTTGGTCCTAAAATAAGAGATGGTCTCAAATTATCTCACTCCTATATATGTATATGTATATAAGGAAGAAAAAGATAATGTGATTTTTGTCTCTATTGCCAGTCAGCCAACATCAAGTTGATGATCCATTTTGCACCCTTTATATTTAGTCTTACAAGTTTTGGTAAATGTTATTTTTGACCTTCTTTAATATTCGGACCTTCTTGTTCTATCTTTATAATCTTGTAATCATAATTTTATATGGTAAAATCGTTCAATTTCCATTATCTTGATTTCTCCTTCTAAATTGACATTTAGAATTTCTTTTTAAACCGTTGCTAGTTGTTTAGATTCATGAACTTTTATTAGTCATTTACATTCATTATATTTACATTCACTTGTATGATATTTAGACATTTTTTTATAACTATTTATAGACTTCTTCTAAAATTTGAATATTTTGTAATATTTAACTTAAATCGTAAAATCTATAGTTATATATTACTTAAGTTGTTATTCATGTGTTGTCTACGTTTGTTTATTTTAATTTAATAAACACAAACAAAGGAACATGAACATGGTTACATGTCTTAGTTTCTTGTTCGTAAACTATTTGTTAAACAAATGAAAATGAGCAAGGTCTCATTTGTGTTTGTTTGGTTCATTCTAACCCTACTAAAAATCCAACTAACATAGCCGAGTCGACAATTTGTATATATATTATATATATATATATATGAATAAATTTTTTTATTGGAAAGTGCATACCAATAGCGGATTTCTAGATCCGCCACTGCCGAGAGAAGAAAATCTACAAAAACAATGGTGTTGACAAAGCCTACGGCCTGGCCATATGGACATCCTACGAAAGCTTTCGGCACCTTAGCATAGGAACCCCCCAAAATCTGAAATTTACACTTTAACCTAGTACTTCTATACTATAAAAGGTTTCAACTTTCAATTTCAACAATGTACATATAATAATGCATGATGTATCATGCATCAATGTCCCATAAATTTTAACTTTCCATTTCTCCTTAAATCTCAACCACTCATTTTACTCTCTCCTCCATAAAACATTTTATTTCTCTAATTCATTCAAAATCTTTTATCTCATAAACTGTATATTGATAAACTATAAAAATTATATGAGTGTTCTTAAAATTTCATGTTTTTTCATTAGAGATGTCATTCGCTATACTTTCGACGAATTTTTAAATACGAAGGCGGAGCCCGTACGGCTAAAGTATTTGAATATCATACTTTATGACATATCACCTCCTATGACCTATCACCCCCACCATCTTATCGCCGCAACTTGCGGAAACTTTGTCTCCTTTGTTTAAATTAAGCATGATCAACCTCATTGAATTTAAGCATACTTATTATACGTAAACCCAGTGTAATTTTATACTTAAAGACCACTCTCTTTTTGAGATATATATATATATATATAGTACATGCATTAAAAAAAAGTACAAAAAGTACATGTGTAAGTTAACTTACTTCCTTCTTCCTTCCTTCCATCTCCGACCACCACTATGATCATCTCCTACCACCAACATGATCCTCCGGTGACGGTGATCATCTCCGGCGAGACTTACTGATGTGTAAGTTATATACCACCGCCAGCCACCATCATCTCCAACCATCCCAACCACGGCGCCGGTAGCAAGGGCTTCACCCGTACCATAGCAAACTGTCACCATCTATTGGATCGCCGCCCATCAAATCCATACGATTTTCATATGCGTTCCTTGACGGTTAGCTTAGAACGGATAAGTGACACTGGCCCGTACCGTATCCACCCAAAAATGAATTTGATTCTCTCCGGAAAGTCGCCAGAGGTGGTGGCGGTGGTTGTTCGCCGGAGAAAAAAGAAGTAAGTTAACTTACACATGTACATTTTATACTTTTTATACTTTTTTTTTAATAAATTTTACATATTTTATTTTTCATAAAATATCATCCTAATAAAAAGATATAGACGTTTCATATCACCATGAATTTATTTATTTGCAGTTAAACAAAAAAGAGTAGTTAAAAATATAAATTAAAATCAATAAAAGTTGTAAAATAAAGAAAACGTTTAATTTGATATGGTTATAATCTATACTATATTATAAAAAAAATAGTCCATTTTATTTATGGAAGTATTGAAAATATGTAATATTTTCACTTAGCACCCTTTAAAATATTTCAACATACACTACCCCATAACATTAATGATTAATTTATACTACCAATCCTTTATTCTTTAATATATTTTCATTAACCATTTACATCAATTATCCACACCACTCGACGCCGTCTCCACCACCAACACTCGGCCCCCCACTACAACGGCATTGTCACGACTACCGTCGCATTGCGCGGTTAACGTGCTAGTCAATCTAAAATAAAATAGATATAGAAACAAGAAACACAAAGTTAAGGTTGATGATGGTTATGGTTGGACGTGGCTGAATGAATCTTTTTAAAAGGTGATGATCGGTTATGGTTGAAGTTTTACGCTTAATGAGATATTTATGAGATTTGTTGTTTAATTATATTTAAATTTAGATGGTATATACTTAAAGTAGACAATTACCCTCATGTGTTATTATTATAAAATACGTTCTCATAATTCTCGACAAAAATTTAGTTCTCACCGTAGGTACGAGAACGGGTCAAAACCCAGTGTAGCCCTTGCAAACACGTGACCCGACAAAGCAACAAAATTGAACCCGTTACCCAGCCCGTTACCCCTATCGGGCAAGACGGGGTCAGATTCTGGTCCGGGTCTTTGGTTTTCAGGGTCATATGTTCATCAATAATATATCCTTTTTGGCATCAATGGTTCATGGTTGGGTCACTCATGTGATGCACTCTCTCGTGTACGTGCAATGGTTAATCACTTGTAACAAGAACAAAGTGTCATGCATGCTTGTCAGCTATTTGCAACCTAAGCTCCATTTTATCCATCCATCCATTCATCCGATCAAATTCGTTTTGGATTCATCTTTTGAATGAGTCCACCTAAACTCATGGACACCACTCGTAACAAACGTTCTTCTTAGACCATTTTTCTCATTTTCTTTGTACCCACTATGCCAAAAATCTGCTGTCCATTAAGCTCCCACAATTTGGTGTGTGTTCACATGGCTGTTTGGTAAAATGGAATGTAAAAGAGAAGAAAAACAATAAGAAAATGTTTTCTTACTTGATTGAAGTAGAAAATAGAAAATAGAATGAAAAAGTGAGAAATTGATGTCATTTCTTCATCTAGAAATAAATTATAGAGAATAAATGAAAAATTTTTTTTGTTTTAATAATATTATATATATTAAATTTTATTATTACATAAAATTTTGTATTTTCAATTATATTCAATCTTTCTTTGTACTCTCTTTATTAAATACTCATCCTTTTCCCACTATATATTTTAGTTTTTCATTACATTTTTATTCACTTTAATTTCTTACTACCAAAGTACCAAACACTCAGTTTAAATGTGAAATTAAATACCTTTGATATTAATGGTGGGGAATTTGTCAATGGGTCAATCCGTGACCTCTTTGCAACAGGCTAGATTCACATTAAGTTTTCTTGCCCTCCATATAACAAGATGTCAAGTCTGAATCAAAGATATGAACTATCGACAATCTTGTTCGACACTTAATTTCAACCCCGATATATAGTTGGCCGCCCTTCATATAGCCGTTCATCTTCTTAACATTCTTATATTCAATAGTATAGATCATCTGCTGGCGTTGGTTGTATATGATGTTATCCTAATATTTTCACACCACACATACTTACGAATTACGAGTTATGCTACAACATGCGTCTTCTAGGAAAGATACCCGGTTGCATCAACACTTGTTAATATTGGGACTTAAATACCCAAAAATTAGTTACATCCGAGTCCATCTAATTATTGTGATGATACATAATTCCAGGCCTCACTTATTACAATCTATTACAATTCAACACAAATCAATATATTTCGATCCTAACATAACCCAACAGACATAATCTTGGTATTATATCTTGATCCGATCATAGAACAAGCAAATAATCCATTTGTAAAGTCCATTATCATGTACAAGGTTACAAGGTTCAAAATTAATATCTGGCCTTTTAGATTATATGCATTATCATGTACTCAACCTAATCATGCTGTTGGCCCCTAGAGTTTAAGTTTAATGATTCTTGGATAAACAAACCAGATGGTCTACTCTTGAATACATGCTAGTTATTGCCGGCTCAAGCATTTTGGTGGCCTTAAACGAGATCAAGTTTGGAGGCTTAGTCTCTTAACATACAAAGTAAAGTAAACGGGAAAAAACGTATACCCGCTGTTAACTTTTTAATCCTTTTCAAATTACCACATTTATATTTACAATATCGGTTCGACATTGACAATCAATAAGGAAACTTAGAAAGTTAGAAGTTACTAATTCACAAAAATCACAAATTCACATAATCAAGGATGAAATTATATAGAAATAAATCACAATATTCAGATTCACAAATTAATTAACATAAATAAAAATTAAAATTAATAAAAATCACAGAAGGGGGCGATTTTTCCCCCATTGATTTTAGCTGCTGCTTCTATAGTTCTATTATAGATTACATGTATATAAAAGCCTTTAGCAAAAATTGGTGGCCTTTGGGTTTTGGAGGCGCAAAGCCCATGCTTTAGTCTAGTATATAGTTGGGTTTGCTAGCTAGTATGCTACATAATACAGTATAAATTTGAACCCTCATGAAAAATAATCAATTAAGTAAAAGCGGCTGCACAAAGAATGAAATATGTATGTTAGGTTGAATCAATATATACCAGGCCAGGCCTTAGATATGCAACCCTGCCGCGCGCCCTCCTTATAATTACTCCCAAAACAAGATACCAACTAAGACACCATGCATATAACACATTGCTTGTAAGAGGACACGATAGCAAAGAAATACCGGGCCAGCACAAATAATTAATTCCACCATTAACCAATACTTAGAATTTCAATTGAGAAGTGAACCACCTAAGAAGACGTACACATCCTACGTTAATATATAGTTTAATTGAAATCAAGGGTGATCAAAATTTTGGCTAGTTTTAGAATTTAGAATGCAGTCAACAACCTTTGACCTATATTAACATGTGATTGTGACCCAAAAAATTAAGTTGACATGAATGTGGCTACCGGCTCTTGAAAGACTTTATGCCATTCATGATTCCATGTCGTACTGTTAAATACTTGATCATGACAATTGTGTACGTGATTCATGAATACAAAAAAGTTTTCCAAAACAGTGCAGTCAACAAAGGTAGCTGACAATAAAACGAGTAACACGTTATGGGCCTAAAGACGCTTTAATTTTTCTTTATGTGCCTACCATTTTCTCGAAAGACTTTGTGTCTTTGTGAGATCCTAAATAAACGTTCATTATAGATTTTATAGCATGATGCATGTGTTATATATGTACCTCATTCCCCCTGCTGTTGGACATGTACTCGATCTGTCTTAATTGCTCCAAAATGAAAACCATTTTTCTTGTCATTTTTACGTTCTTATTCTTGTTCTTTCAAACATATGGCACAAGCAGCAAAAACACCATGGTCACGGCTTCCTCAAACATTACATGTAACCAAAGGGAGCACCAATCACTACTTGTATTCAGACAAGGCCTCACGGACGAATCAAACCGCTTGTCAACATGGACTGGAGTAGAATGTTGTGAATGGCTGGGAGTTGGGTGTGACAGAAGAAATTGTCATGTTGTCAAACTTGATCTTCGTTCTCCATTGTCTTTCATCGACGACTATACTTTAAATACAAGCAACTGGCTCCAAGGTAAGGTAAGTCCTTCCTTACTAAATTTGAAGCATTTGCGTTACTTGGACTTGAGCATGAACAGTTTCGTGGGACAAAAAATTCCTGAATTCTTTGGGTCTTTCAATTATCTAGAATACCTTAACCTCTCTTACTCAGGTTTTAGTGGTTCAATCCCTCCTCATTTAGGAAACCTCTCAAGGTTAAAGTATCTTGATTTTCATCTCCAATATAAGTACAACATGGTACCTCTCCCTTATGACGATTCTTTGATGGTCAAAGATGATCTGCGGTGGGTGTCTTTGTTATTGTCTTTAAGTACTTGGATATCTCAGGGATAACAATCGGTAACCATACTGATTGGTTTCATCCAATTAACATGTTACCTTCTTTGCTAACACTTAACTTGGCCTCATGTGATATCAATATCTCCTCCATAAAATTCATCAATTTCACTTCTCTTAATTCACTTGATCTCTCTTCTAATGGTATAAACTCCACCATTCCTCTCTGGTTATCAAAACTTCATGGCCTTATGCATCTAAATCTTAACCAAAACAAGTTACACGGCCGAATTCCTGACTTTATTGGAACCTTGAGCTCACTTTCTTCGATCGACCTTTCATTAAATCAATTGTCTGGTCCAATACCTCCCTCACTTAGTAGCTTATCATCATCATTAAGAGTCCTCTATCTTTCAAGTAATAAGTTGACTGGGAGTATACCGGAAAACATTGGACTACTTACGAGACTACAAGAGCTATCTTTTTATCATAATCAATTGAGTGGGAGCATACCGGAAAGCATTGGACTACTCAAAAGGCTAGAAGTGCTCGATCTTGATAATAATCAATTGAGTGGGAACATCCCCATTAGTCTTGCTCAACTTTCAAACCTCCAAGGCATATATCTTGCAAGTAATCAATTGAGTGGGAACATTCCCACTTTTCTTGGTCAGCTTTCAAACCTCGTTGCCGTATCTGTTGTTAGCAACTCATTTAATGGGGTTCTTTCTGAAATTCACTTCACCAAACTCAACAAATTAACCCATTTGTGGTTCTCTAATAACTCATTAACGTTGAATTTCAGCCCTAATTGGATTCCTCCATTCCAATTGAAGTATTTCGGTGCAAGCTCTTGCAACATCGCACCCCAATTCCCGAGTTTGATTAAGAAATCAATAGATCTTAAATCTTTAGATCTTTTAAATTCGAGTATTAGAGATAACATACCAGAGTAGTTTGAGAACATCTCCTCTCGTATTCAGTACTTGGATTTGTCCAACAACCACATCCGTGGAAATCTGCCAAGAATAAAGAACCCAGGTATAAAATTACAAGACAATACCTTTTTATTTTTCTTACTTTCTTGCTGGTCAGATCCATAAAAGCTAGCTTATTTAGATGTAAGGTGTCTATAACTTATTAATTTTTTTTTATTTTTTATGTTTTGACAAAAACAATTAAAAATATTTTGATCTTTATATTTTAATATGAACGGAAGTAAGAAGATATTGATATGTGAGTATAAATAAATTCCAACAAGATACCTAGGTATAAAAAAAACCTATTTAAGATTTGGTTTTAGTTGTAACACTTTTAGTAGTAACACATTTAAATGTGGTATATGGGATTGAGGTGTTTTCACTCACTTACATTTTTTTATATAAATATTTTGATTTTTCATAGAAAAAAAAGAAAAAGATAACAAAAGATATTATATTATATATATACTAAAAAGCAATATACGTTGTACAAGTTAATTTGCTTAATATACAACACTTATTTACTTTTACTAATTTTTTATTCTTACCCTTAAATTTTTTATGTTTTAGCTTTTACCCTAACTTTTGATTTTCTTTTTACACCTTCAAGTTTTTATCTTTTAATTTTTGTCATAATCTTTTCAATTTTGTCATTTTCATCTTTTTAAAGTTTTTATCTTTTAACTTTCACACTCCATCAAAAATTTAACTGTTTATTTAATTAATTTTTACGTGAATTTTCACACATCATGCACAAGGATATGAACAAAAATGATATTTTGACGCCCGTCGCAATGCGAGGGTAATTATACTAGTACATACTAAAAAACAACATGCTTTTTACAACTTTGGAAGCAAATATTACAAATATAGCTTATAACTTTTTCTAACTATACAAGTATTTTATATGTAATGTTTTAAATATTTTCTTTTGTTTCTATTTTTCTTTTTTAGAAAGGTGAATTTTGTTTGAAACTTCGAGATTACCCACTAAAGTTCTTATCTTTTTAACTTTTATCGCAACATAGTATATTTTTATGTGCATGAATTATACAACACCTTTTAAGTGTTGCTTATCTTCATTTTTGTCTCCTAAAGTTTATATCTTTTAACTTTTACATCGTTACGTCTTACGTTCATGTAACATATAAATCAAGGCAATATATTACATCACTTATGATTACCTAATCTAACCCAGGAATTGAAATTGTTAATCTTGGAAAAAATCACTTCACTGGATGCATTCCAACACACTTATGCGAGTTGCTTAGTATAAAACTATTGGATTTATCCCATAATAGAATCTCTGGAGTTCTTCCGACGTGCTTGGGAAACTTGATTCAATTAAAGGTGATGGATTTTACTAATAACATTATAACGGGTGATGTTCCAAATTCATTAGGTTCTCTATCATATCTTCGATCATTGCATTTGGACAACAACAAATTAGAGGGCAATATCCCAATGGCTTTACAGAATTTGACAAGCTTAGTCACTTTTGATTTGGGGAACAATTTGTTGACAGGTAATATCCCTTATTGGATTGGAAATAAGTTATTGAAGCTTAAAATCTTAAATCTTCAATCAAATAAGTTCATGGGTGAGATTCCACTAGAAATATGTCAAAATAATGCTCTTCAACATTTAAACTTGGCAAATAATAGCATTACTGGAATGATCCCTCGTTGCTTTTGTAATTTAACTGGTATGATCGTGACTGATGTTGACTTTGGATATGATATCAACTTTAACTACATTGGCGCTCAATATGAAGAAAATATTGTGACTTATATAAAGGGTATTCAATTGAAATACACCAAGACAATTGAGTTTCTTACATCCTTAGACCTCTCAAGCAACAAAATTGTTGGTGATATTCCTGATGGTTTGATGAACCTTGAAGCGTTAAATAATTTGAATCTTTCTAGAAACTTGTTATGCGGGCGGATTCCCGCAAGGATTGGAAATCTAAAGCAAATGGAATCTTTAGATCTTTCAATGAACTTGTTGTTTGGTCGAATTCCCTCAGGATTAACTACCTTGAATTTTCTAAGCTACTTGAACCTGTCATTCAATAACTTATCAGGTCAAATACCGTTTGGAAATCAACTCCAAACTTTAGGCGATCCATCTGCTATATATGAAGGGAACTATTTGGTATGTAGGCCCACACTGTTGAGGAATTGCAACGGAAAGATTTTATCAGACACTAATATTGTTGAGGAAGAAGGTAAAGATGACTTGGAAGATTTGTGGTTGTACATAGGCATAGGTCATGGTTTTGTCGTCGGATTTATGGGTTTAACTGGTAGCTTGTACTTTATACAAAAATGGAGGATAACTTACTTTGAGTTTATAGAGAATATTTACACATGGCTCACAATATGAAGTATAGTGACCCTTGCATGTATACACTGAAATTTTTAGTAAGGTATGATATTCTTATATATATATATATTTATTTAATATTTAATTTGTTGCAAGGCATGATATTCTTGTATTAACAAATATCTATTTTCTAATTTTTCTAGATTGTGGTGTAGGTTGTAATGCAACATGCTTCAAGAGTTCAATATATATATATATATATATATGATTTGGTTGTTACATATAAATTGGTTGCTGGTAGCTAAAAATATATGTAGACAAATAAGATATCAAGTTACTAGATAACTATGCTATGGAGACATTTGAGTTGTGTCTTTTAGCGAAAAGTATGTCTCTTTTATATTCATATCTATTTTATTTTTTGGAGTTCAGATAATATCATATGTTTAACCGATTGTGTAATGTGTTGGTTTAAGAAATTTTTTAAATTGTTATATATGTTCTCATGATCTCATCATGTTTTCGAGTATACTGAGAAATGATTTATTGCTGGTAGCCAAAAATATATACTCTTTCTAATTTCTCAAAAAAGAATTTTATAAACTCAAACTAATCATTCTTTTATTCAATAATTTAAATATCTTTACTTAATATACTTATGAAATTATTTATTACATATATATCTTTTAACCATTAAAATAAACTAGACTTATGCCCGCATAATGCAGTAGCGGTAGGGGTAGTGATAACGGAGGTGGTGGGGGCGACGATGAAAGAACCTAAGCTCATTTTAAGAAAAATAAGAGAATTTTTTTAAAATCTGGATCCCGATCTCACCGAGGGGCATTATTGCCCTCGTCGAGATCAAAAGTCAGTGCTGAACCAAAATAATTGATCTCGTCGAGGGCCAAAAACCCCCTCGTCGAGATCACTGTACAACCTGAATAGAATATCACTTTGACTATTCCAAAGCATTGCAAACTCACACCATTTGATTTCCACACATCAAATCATTTTACTAAACATTCAAAAATAAGTTAAAGACACATGATTCAACATTCCAAAAACTTACGTTTTGATCAAATATGTCATTTACAACGAAATGAGTCGTTTACCCATTTTGTCAATCAACCAAGGTTGACCAATACATTATGTACCAAAAGACCATGACTCAAACCAATTTTTGCAGAAATATGCATGACCAAACTTTACCAAAAATACTTCAAATGTACCAAGAGCCATTAGTTCAAAGGGGTCACTATGGGTTCTAGAAACCAACCAAATTTTACCGCAATTAACAAATGCTTCAAGCTTTACTAATCAACTTCAATCTTCAAAGCACATAAACTTGTTTCCACTTCCGGGAAAACCTATAAAAAGGGTAAAAACTAAAAGAATAAGCCAAAGCTTAGTGAATACCATTGCATACACTTATGCACACGAAGGAGGGCAAAAGCACAAAGGACTATCACATGTAGCTAATGGCATCGTCATACCATCACTTCCATACTCACCTTTGCGCTAACAAAATATACATGAATCCATATACGCTAAACAATATACTCAAGAGGTTCTTAGGCCTCAAAGGTTCTTAGGCCTTATCTCAATACAACAAGAGGTTCTTAGGCCTCATATCAATTCAACTATGGGATTCTTAGGTCCCGACCTCAAATTAGGCCCTAACGCCAAATCGATTACCACACACGGAATTCACCATCATATGGTAATCGACCCAACGCACATATAATCGCATGCAAGAGTACTCACCTCCTTCGCGACAACCAAATTCCAAGATGACCACATAATAATCATATTGCTTTCACCTAGCAACAAACACAAACACATATTTGGTCATCTTAACACAATCTCACATATACAAGGTCAACATATCCAACTTTACAAGCTTTACTATCATTTCAACATCCAACTCATCTTTTACAATCTCATAATGCTTTTGGGTTGAATCATAATACAACAATCTCACTTTTATGTGAAAATCACATATATCATAACTTTTTGGCCAAACTCACTTTTAATACCAAAAATCACCATTTTCATAATCACATAAATATGACTAAACAACCTTTTACCCAAAAATCATCTTATTTTGTCATTGAGTTGCTTTCTCTTTCAAAAGTTCACTTAATAATTCAATTCAT
Source organism: Erigeron canadensis (assembly GCF_010389155.1). NCBI lineage: Eukaryota > Viridiplantae > Streptophyta > Magnoliopsida > Asterales > Asteraceae > Erigeron > Erigeron canadensis. The sequence continues at coordinate 33,494,334 of NC_057761.1, read as the reverse complement.
CATTACCATCATCATTTTACTCAACTAATAAAAATTACCATTCTTTTTTTAAAATTAAGATTTTCATTCAAACACATATATTCTGTAACACCCCAATAAGGCGGAAACATGAGGGTTACACAAATAGCACTACATGACATGAAAATTATGTAGAGTAAATCTTAATGCATAAAAGGGATTAAATAATCTATACGAAATAATCATAATACAAGCATTAGTTCAAACATAAACATAACCCTTGATCGGGAATGATGAATCACGGATCCATGAAAAAGTCCAAGTCCAAACCTAGCATGCAATGAAACCTCCAATACATCTGTAATCCATAAGCTTACCTGAAAAGTGTACTAAAACGCGTCAACATAAAGTTGGTGAGTTCGCAGGAACAAGTGATATGAAACAAGTGTCGGGATAACAACCGTTTAACCTTGATACGAACATAATTAGATCATTACATGATCATATAACCTTGAAAACTTGATTTGGATCGATAAAGGATCACACAACCTTGAAACCTTGATTGGGTCATTAAATGATCTCATAATTGGGATCGTTAAACGATCACCAAACCTTGAAATCTTGATTGAATCATTTAATGAACCCCATAACCTTGACACAAATTCATAACAATCATACAACCTTGATTTACAATTCAATCGAACACATAACCTTGATAACATAGCCAAACAATCATACAAGCTTGATTCACAAAGAAAACGAACACATAACCTTGATAAACTAACCAAACGATCATACAACATTGATTCACAAGCAAACGAATACATAACCTTGATAACATAGCCAAACAATCATACAACCTTGATTCACAAAGAAAACGAACACATAACTTTGATAAACTAGCCAAACGATCATACAACCTTGATTCACAAGCAAACAAACACATAACCTTGATAACATAGCCAAACAATCATACAACCTTGATTCACAAAGAAAACGAACACATAACCTTGATAAACTAGCCAAACAATCATACAACCTTGATTCACAACTAAACGAACACATAACGATCATACATCCTTGATTGGACTGATAAACGATCCCATAACCATGATTTGATCAATAATTGATCATTTAACCTTGATACGAACATATAACGATTAAACCACCGAAGAAACACCATGTACCTACACTTTGTACGACTCTGCATTCAAAGAACCTTCGATGCTTATATATAGGGTCACCCGCAGCCTTCCCACCACATCTCCAATTCTTTGAATGCATCATCGTCTTCCATGTATGTATTACTATCCTAATCTCAACAAAAATTCATAACCACAAGCATAATCAATCGAGTAACAAGTCTATACATCAATCAAACAATCAATCAATCAATCAATCAACAAACGAACAAGGATGCATACTTTTCATCCCGAATCTCAATTGAGTATGGAAGGTTATGAAGCTCACCTTGAGCGGCCATGAAAAATTAAGATTGAGCTACAAGCGTACAATATCCGTCACACGTTCAAAACCTGTAGTTATACATGCATACATATTAATATATGCTCATACATTCATGATTCTAGACTCGTTTGATCATAATAAGAATCAAAATGAGGTTTGTTGGATTGATTTGAGATTTAAAGGATGTTAGGAATCGATTTGACAAGGATTAAACGAGTTAAAGACATAAAAGAAGAAAGCAGGCAGCAACATGGGTAAGAATGGTTTGACTAAAAAGTCAAAATTGACCAAGAACATCCAAACCCTAATTCAACACTTGAAATCCGATTTTGTGAGGTTCAAGACCCAATTCGACATATATTCAACATGATTGAACATAAACAAACCTAACCCCTTTCATAATTTCATTCCATAACATCACTTTAAACTCAATAATCATTCTTGACCCATTTGACCAACAAAACCCTAATTCGAAATAGACCTCGATTTAAAGAGTTTTAAGACATTTTTTGAGCATAAAGTGGCATAAGTGATGTGTATGAAACCAACCCATACATTAACATCATTCCATAACTTCAATTAAGCCTCAAATCTGATTTTGACCTAAATTATCCAAGTTTTAAACCCTAAAATCGACTCGTTTAGCTTTTAAACCAAAAATTTGACTAAGGGTTGTTTAGGTTAGACTTGAAATATGATTATAAACATAAAATGGTGGATTTGAGGTGAGTTTACTTACCAAAATTACCTTCAAAGAGTCAAACCCGAATTTGACCCAAAAATGGAGATTTCTTGCACCTTGAAACTCAAATTTTTGATATGTTGTTTAGAAGATCATGATGATTATTATTCTAGTTTTAATCTTGCTTAAATTTCAATAAATGCGATAGAAATCTAGAGAGAGAGAGAGAGAGAGAGATATGTGTTTGTGTTTGTTCATGGAAGAAAAGTAGAGAGAGTAAAAGGAAGATAGAATGAAATGGGTGGAGGAGGAGGATGATGGAAGAAGTAGGAGGGATAAGGTTGGGTGGGATCCATGGGTCAATGGGTATGGGTAAATCCATGGACTATCCACATCCACATTTCTAGCTTATTTATACCATGATTAGCATCGAACATTTAATTAAACGATCAACCGATATACGACAAACACTAAGAACACAAAATTAGCCACACTCCAACTCGATCATTTATTATTAGCCAAATTAGTTAAAAAAATCATAGATAGTCAATAAGTCAAATTTCGCAAATGTTACATCATTCCCCCGTTAAAGGAATTTCGTCCCGAAATTCGACGAAACCCTAGCTACTAAACAAAGGGGTATACTTGGCTAAAAGGATTCAACCCGGAAATAAGTCTCTTTTTTTAGATATATATATTTTTCAATCAGATGGAGAAAGATCACAACCAAGATGAAGTGAAATCATAACCAAGATGAAGTACCATCATAACTAAGATGAAGTAACATCATAACCAAGATGAAGTAACATAAGAACCAAGGTAAACTATATCATAACCAAGATAACTATATCAGAACCAAGATGGACTATATTAGAACCAGGATGAACTATATCAGAACCACGATGAACTATATTAGAACCAAGATGAAGTAACTTCGGAACCAAGATTAACTAACTTCTGAACCAAGATTAACTAACATCAGAACCAAGATGAACTATATCAGAACCAAGATGAACTATATCAGAACCAAGATGAACTAACTTCAGAACCAAGATGAACTAACTTCAGAACCAAGATTAACTAACATCAGAACCAAGATGATCTAACTTCAGAACCAAGATGAACTAACTTCAGAACCCACATGAGCACTTAAAAGACTTGAAATCTTTCACCAATACCCTTTATTGGCTTTCATACCTACTTCACATCCCCAGGTGTACTCGGGTCCGTGCCTAGCTTGCCATCTCGCTTTCACGATTGAGTACTAAGTACTCTTTAAATTCTTAGTTGCTCGATCAAATATTTCAACCGGCTCTTATACAAATTCTTCAACGTTCTATCTACCCGGATCTCCCTGAGGGACACATGAAGTGTTGGGTCCACCAAACACTTCCGAAGGTTACAAATACAGAACACATTATAAACTCCACCCAAGACTTGAGGGAATTCCAGACGACACGCCACTGGTCCATTTCAATTAAGAATATTAAATGGGCCAATGGGTTGACTTGCGTCAAATCTCCGTTCAAGCTAGTATTGATCTACATTTTCTTCCATATAAGGCTTTAAATGGCTCCATTTGGATGCTAGCATGCTAACTATCGTCATAGGAGAATTCGTATAACGGTGGTGCATACCTCGATTGCCACCAAACTCGATGGCGCAAGCTCTTAACATATCATCAAGCGTCCGAATCGTTCTTTCACTTTGACAGTTGGTTTGTGGATGGAACGCAGTAATCGTAATGAGTTGAGTACCCATCGCTCTTTGGAACGCCTTCCAAAACTTTGAAGTATATCGGGTATCTCGATCGGTTATTACGAAAATCGGTACTCCAATTTTTGGATACTACTCTTTGATGTACAACGTGCCATGGTGTCAAATTTATCGTCTTCCTGGAGGGTTAAGAAGTGAGCCGACTTAGTCAACCGGTCAACTATCACCCCAAATGGCGTCCCGACCACTACTCGTTCTAGGTAACTTCGTGATGAAGTTCATGGCAATTCGTTCCCATTCTCACTCTAACCCAATGGTCTTTCTCGTTAAGTCTACAAAGTCAAAGGATGGGCGATCTTCGAAAGCCCTCAATGAATCATCTATAACATCCTGCCAAACCAAGAGATTGGTGAATCTCTGTTGGTGTCTCGGGTCGTCTCTAAGCCTTCACCACTTCGATTTCATTTGGGTTCAAATAAATTCCTTCCTTTCTCATCACGTGACCAAGATTGTAGACCTCTTCGAGCCACAATTCACATTGGGGAAAACCTGCATACAAATTATCTTCTCGGAATAACCCTAAAGCTTTCCTTAAGTGTTTCTGAATGATCTTCTTTCATTCTTGAAATAACTAAGGATGTCATCCATGAAACAATGACAAATTTATCTAAGTAGGGTCGACATACCTGGTTCATCAAAACCATGAACATCTCCGGTGCATCCCACAGTGATTGACTAGGGCGGATAAAACCCTTTTTCTTAGAGTTCTTTGAGTTGCTTGGACAACTCTTGCATTTTGGTTATGGATAAGCGATATAGTGCTTGGCCACGGAAGAGCATTTGGAATATGGTCAATATAGAAAATCGAGTCGACGAGATGGATGCAAACTCGGTAGGTCATCCGGGAATACATTCGCAAGTTCATTAATCACTGCACGGTCTTCAAATAAACTTTCGTGACGTTCACACTATATATTTTCCCATCCCATGGCTCGGTCGTCTTGCTTTGAAATACTAAATCCTCACCACTGACTAACGGAATCCTCACCACCCGACTACTATGATCCACAGCTGCATTCATTGCCGACATTCAATCCACACCCAGAATCACATCAAAGCTACTGATATCGAAAGGAACTAGGTCGCATAAATCTAAAGTACATTCACGAACAATTAGGTCAACTTTCGTTTACCCGTCGCTTACCGTTTCAAGTGATAAGATGACGGACTAAGTTTAGCATCAATCAACGATACGAAATCGTTGGAAACATGACTATAATTGATTCCAGAGTCAGATAATACGATGGCATATCGATTGTTGAAGAGGAATATGCTTACAATGAAGTTAGGATCTACATGCGTCTCAACCGTAATCACGGCAAAAGTTCTTTCACGGGCTATCGGGGGGGGGGGGGTTTCGAGCATTAATCGGGATGACATTTAAAGAAAGACACAACGATTGGCGCAACACATTTTGATATTTAACCCATTCGATTCTCTAACGTCCTTCTCGATCACTACGATCTCCACGACCACTTCCATCGCCTCTACTTCATTGATTTCTTTGATCAACCATCTTCTCTTACTCGACTTGGCGCCTATAATTCATGTTAGTCCTCCAAGGTCCAACCATCTTTCTTAGAACATACGTGTTGGATTTCAATGTTAATTCTCACAATTTACACGCAAACATTCACTATTAACCTTTACATAATACAAATCCGATATTTGACTATCCTAAGCCAATACAAGAACATGCATCTCTACGGGGATATTATCATGGCAAAAACTATGTTATCAACATCTCATGCGCATTCTAACTACTCACACAATTTCAATTTAATCATACCCAAATCGTTCAAATCAACATACCAATTCAAATATATCAAGGCAAAGCATCATCGTTTCATTCAATTCTCAATCAGTTCCACAAGTTCAAACCAATTCATACGAATATATAAAAGGGGTCAAGTCGTTAACACGGCGGGTAAAGCATAGTCCGAATCTTAACTTCAACATTCAATACATTAAAGGTGTATGTATACAGGGTGTACCAGCGACTAACCTTCCACACCGTTAATATATTGAATGGATGTCGGGACTCAGTTCCGTTATGTCCTTTAAGTAATGGTCGTGTATGTATACATGGTGTACCAACGGCTAACCCTCAACCTAACCAACACTCATCAAACATACTGGGTTACCTACTATACTTTATTCACAATGCGCAATCCACAAGGTCACTAACTTTATATGACATAAGGTAACCATAGATTTGTTGATCAGGTGCCTCTAGGGTTACCGAGTGTCATACTCCGTTAATGCCATCATTTAACTTTGATAGGGACAACATTAAAATGGTTCCAAGATTCCACAAATCAACATCCGTCACAACGATTCAAAAATTCATGGTGTATCCCGACACTATCATAAACGTCAATCAAGCCATCACGTAACAATCAAATCATCAAGTCATGCAAACCCTACGAACTCCGCTTAAACAATTCTTATGTCTTATACAATTCACATTGCACACAAAACTTCCTATCATGCATGCTAATATAAAACATGGGTGCAATGGCTATAGGCTAGGTCAATCCACCTAACTCTCTACAACCATGGCTCTGATACCATTCTGTAACACCCCAACAAGGCGGAAACATGAGAGTTACACAAATAGCACCCGCATGACATGGAAATTAAGTAGAGTAAATCTAAATGCATAAAAAGGATCAAATAATCCATACAAAATATTTCATAATACAAGCATCAGTTCAAACATAAACATAACCCTTGATCGGGAATGATGAATACGGATCTATGAAAAAGTCCAAGTCCAAACATAGCATGCAATGAAGCCTCCAATACATCTGTAATCCATAAGCTTACCTGAAAAGTGTACTAAAACGCATCAACATAAAGTTGGTGAGTTTGTAGGGACAAGTGATAGGAAACAAGTGTCGGGATAACAATCGTTTAACCTTGATATGAACATAATTAGATCATTACATGATCATATAACCTTGAAACCTTGATTTGGATTGATAAACGATCACACAACCTTGAAACCTTGATTGGGTCATTAAATGATCTCATAATTGGGATCGTTGATATGTCGTATTTTATGCCCATTTCCCAGAGCTTAAGTAGTCGATTATCGATGTTTAAGATTCGTTTTCGTACACATTTGGTGCGTTTATGGTATTTGTTAGTGTTTCAGGTTGATAACAGGTACCTAAACGATAATCTGAAGAAAACGAGGTTTCTGGAGTAAAACAAGTGCTTATGGACGTTTTACGAGGCAAAAGAGTGTAGATTAGAAGAAAGTCAAAGAAGTCAATGCTGGTCAACGCAAGTCAACGCGGACTACGGTGCAGTTTTGTAATGCGTCGCAGTTATTCTTGTCAAGGATAAAACTGTTTCGCAGTAGGTTGAAACTGCGACGCAGTTTGACTATATACGCCAAAAGACCAGTCAATAGTCAAAGTCAACAGAAGTCAAATAGGGGACACTGCGACGCAGTTTGGCGTCGAATCTGCTGAATTTGGGAAACATACAAATAGCTTGCAAAAACATTCTTGAAACCCTACCTTCACTTTCCAGACGATTTTTAAGTACTTTTTAAGGGTTTTTCTTGTATTCAACCATTTGGAAGGATCTTAAGCTCGATTGGAATCATTTTGTTAATCGTTTTCAATTCCTTGTATTCGGTAACGATGAATTCTTCTATTTTGATTTGTTCTTTTATATTTAATATGATTAGCTAATCGTCTTTTCATCCATCTTGATGGAGTAAGACAATATGTAAGGATTGCACAATATTTTATAATTCAAGTGATTTGATTTAACGTTGTGTCGTGATCTTAATCTATTAATTCTTTGTTATTTAATTATTGTTTGCGGATAATTTGTATTCAAGCTTAGTGGCAACTAGGGTTGGGTAGAATTTATTTTGATTGTTTGGTTAGAAGCAGTTGGTTCTATGACGGGTACGGTAGAAGGTAACTAATAATTAATAAGAATTAACGGGTTGATGGTTGGGTACAATCAATAAACACAATTGTTATCTGAAATGACCAAAACCATTGTTGAACTAGAGAAGTTATAAAAAGGCGTCTCGGGGTAATGGTCTTAATAATGAAACTAGTTGATACAAGAGAGTCGAATAAGTTGTAAACTTGACGGGTACGGGGTTGGAGATTAATTTGAGTCTCGGTCATTTAATCACTAATTGAATTTGAACTTCATCAAATGTGCAATCTTAACATGTTGTCGAGCGAAATCAAGATGGGTGACCTTTAAATTCTTGTTTTAAACAACAAATTCTTCTTTCGATTAATCTTGAGGGATTACTGACTTTTTCTGACTAATTGCTTGCAACTTGGCAATTCGGCCACAAAACCCCCCATTTTTACTTCACTTAATTGTTACAATTGCTTATAAAAGTCCTTGTGAACTATTTGGGCTTACCATTTTTTACTATACTGCATGCGATCAGGTACACTACCTGTGAGTGTGTAGTAGTCGGTCTTTTGGTAATTCGTGTTTATAAATTTTATTACTAGATTTCACACATCAATCATTAAACAATCACCAAGCCTAGAAACCTTGACTGAATCATTTAATGAACCCCATAACCTTGATACAAATGCATAACAATCATACAACCTTGATTTACAATTCAATCGAACACATAACCTTGATAACATAGCCAAACAATCATACAACCTTGATTCACAAAGAAAACGAACACATAACCTTGATAAACTAGCCAAACGAGCATACAACCTTAATTCACAAAGAAAACAAACACATAACCTTGATAAACTAGCCAAACGATCATACAACCTTGATTCACAACTAAACGAACACATAACGATCATACATCCTTGATTGGACCGATAAACGATCCCATAACCATGATTTGATCAATAATTGATCATTTAACCTTGATACGAACATATAACGAGCATACCACCGATGAAATACCATGTACCTACACTTCGTACGACTTTGCATTCAAAGAACCTTCGATGCTTATATATAGGGTCACCCGCAACCTTCCCACCACATCTCCAATTCTTTGAATGCATCATCGTCTTCCATGTATGTACTACTATCCTAATCTCAACAAACATTCATAACCACAAGCATAATCAATCGATTAATAACTCTATACTACAATCGAACAATCAATCAATCAATCAACAAACGAACAAGGATGTACACTTTTCAACCTGAATCACAATTGAGTAGGGAAGGTTATGAAACTTACCTTGAGCGGCTATGAAAAGTTAAGATTGAGCTACAAGCGTACAATATCCGTCACACGTTCAAAACTTATAGTTATACATGCATACATATTAATATATGCTCATACATTCATGATTCGAGACTCGTTTGATCATAAGAATCAAAATGAGGTTTGTTGGATTGATATGAGATTAAAAGGATGTTAGGAATCGATTTGACAAGGATTAAACGAGTTAAAGACATAAAAGAAGAAAGCAGACAACAACATGGGTAAGAATGGTTTGACTAAAAAGTCAAAATTGACCAAGAACATCCAAATCCTAATTCAACACTTGAAATCCGATTTTCTGAGGTTCAAGACCCAATTCGACATATAATCAACATGATTGAACATAAACAAACCTAACCCCTTTCGTAATTTCGTTCCATATCATCACTTTAAACTCAATAATCATTCTTGACCCATTTGACCTCACAAAACCCTAATTCGACCTAGACCTCGATTTGAAGAGTTTCAAGACATGTTTTGAGCATAATTTGGAATAAGTGATGTGTATGAAACCAACCCATACATTAAAATCATTCCATAGCTTCAATTAAGCCTCAAATTCGATTTTGACCTAAATTATCCAAATTTTAAACCCTAAAATTGACCCGTTAAGCTTTTAAACCAAAATTTTGACTAAGGGTTGTTTAGGTTAGACTTGAAACATGATTATAAACATAAAATGGTGGATTTGAGGTGAGTTTACTTACCAAAATTACCTTCAAAGAGTCAAACCCGAATTTGACCCAAAAATGGAGATTTCTTGCACCATGAAACTCAAATTTTTGATATGTTGTTTAGAAGATCCTGATGATTATTATTCTAGTTTTAATATGTCTTAAATTTCAATAAATGTGATAGAAATCTAGAGAGAGAGAGAGAAATATGTGTTTGTGTTTATTCATGGAAGAGAAGTAGAGAGAGTAAAGGGAAGATTGAATGAAATGGGTGGAGGAGGAGGAGGATGGAAGAAGTAGGAGGGATAAGGTTGGGTGGGATCCATGGGTCAATGGGTATGGGTAAATCCATGGACTATCCACATCTACATTTCTAGCTTATTTATACCATGATTAGCATCAAACATTTAATTAAACGATCAACCGGTACACGACAAACACTAAGAACACAAAATTAGCCACACTCCAACTCGATTATTTATTATTAGCCAAATTAGTTAATAAAATCATACATATAATCACATAGTCAATAAGTCAAATTTCGCAAATGTTACATATTCTTAGCTAAATTCATTATGCAACTCAATAACACACTATGTTATACAAGAATTTGGAGGAAAATTATACAAAACTCAATTTCTAGCAAAACTCTCAAATTTGGGTGTCTCAAGAACCTTAATTCACAAAAAGAATTGAAATTAGGTTAATGGAATTAATAACTTAAAGAAAAGAACTAGAGATTAGGGTTGCAAACACAAAATCTTCTTCTTTTCTTCTTGAAATTTTCGACCACCATACCCTTTCAAATCCTTACTTTAATTTCTTAGATAATAAGAGATTATTATTCTTGTTGATGTAGAGAGAGTTCTTAATTTGAATTGAAAGGGTGATAATGGATTAAATGGGGTTTAAGAAGCTTTGAGAAACAAGAAAATTAGAAAGGTGGAATGATGACTAAGGAAGAAGATGGGAGGCTGACATCCTCCTGTGGATGGAGATTTCCTAAAGTTGGGTAAAGTTGAAAGGATCTCGACCTTTAGATTGAAATCAAAAGTCAAGATTTAAAGATCATCTTTGAATTTTTCACCCTTGATTTTAATTCAAGGGTTGAGATCAACAACTTTACCCTTAAAGTTGTAAATAACTTTAGGGAATCTCAATCCCCCTCCTGTAATGCCACGACCCTTTTTAAAATTTTGTGGGTAATTTACCCGCTATCCGCTAAAGTTCTAACTAAATTAACCCTATATTCAAAAATAAAATACCAGGAACTTATTTTAATGTTAAAACTATAATATAAATTAATTTATTTTACCTTTTAAAAATCTCGGGGTGTTACAGACGATGGTGGTGAATGTAAAAGTAATTGATGTAAAAGGTGGTATTGTAGTTATTTTAAGTGTTTGAGGATCTATACTATAAATTATTTCATTAAGGGTATTATAACGTATATTAGATGGGGATGTTTATATTCTTGGATAAAGGAGAATGGTATTTTTGGTTTTTCAAAGACCGAAAGTTCAAGGAAAAAAAAGGGTGGTTTGTTTTATCTATACTCTTTTGTAAAATATATCACACCCCCATTTTTGGAAAGTGTTACACGATAGTTATATATAAAAGTACTAAATTTCTCTTAATAAACACCTAATATAAAAAGAGTTTTTATAAATTATCAAATTTGTCCTTAATGAATTAATTTATGGGAAAATGATCCGTACTGCAGACTTTACCTAAGCTTAGGTACTGCCACTTTAAAAAAGTTACAAATTAAACCCTTAAATTTGATAAACATACATAGCCTCCCCTGAATTTTACATAACCTCCCCCTGAATTTTACATAATTCTCCCTGCTTTACCTAAGTTTTCCCCTTAATTTATATTCTAAATCCTTATCTTAATAATTAAAACTTTTCATTATCTTGTAAAATATTCCACTATCACCACCACTTGACACCGTCACCACCAACAATAGTACCATCACCGACACCACTAGACCGTCGATTCCCACCACCGTTGCCGCATTGCGCGTGTACCATGCTAGTTAGATAGTATAGATATAGATACAATACCACCTTTACATGAATTACCTTTACATTAACCACCACTACCACCATCGCCGCCGCTGCCGCCACCACCACCAATGTCACTCTCATCGCTATCGCCGACACCATCACCTGTTGCCATCAACAGGCATCGCGCGGGCGCATGTCTAGTGTTGTTAGTCATCATGAAAAGACCATGGAAAGAAAGTTCCCATAACTCGTTTAAAGATCGTAATTTCACATTATGTTGCCAGGTATCATGAAGAGAAAAACGAAAAGAAAGTTATAAATCTCAAATCTGTATTTAGACTTCAAAACGAAGGCTTCATGTGTATGAATTATAAGATTCTAAAGGATTTGTATATTAGTTTTCATGGAGTAGTTAATAGAGTGTAAAGAAAAAAGTTGGAGAAAGATTAATGCTTAAAACTATATAGGGCTAATTGTTTAAAAATTCCATCAACTTGTCACAAATATTTGTTTTAGGGTCCAAATAAAAAAATTATCTATTATGGGGAATAAAACGTATTTAATGGGTCCGTGACAATGTAGTAGGTTAACTTTTTTTTGAAATTCTTTTTCCTTTTTCTTCATACACACATGAATATTCCATGTCATCGGTGATACCTAGTCAGATGCCTAGTCACCTTTCTTCCACCCATACAAAAATTATAAATTTAAATCTTTTCAACTAATGGTTGTCCTCCTAGATTTTTCTCAAACATCTATATCTATTTACAATCTATATAGGTTTTAGTAAAAATAAAACATATATTAAAGTAAATCAAATAAAACAATATGTTTTTTCATTGAAAATCACCGTGCATCATGAAAATTATCGTGCATCAATCGATTCATGAACCTTTTTGCATTGGTTTAAACATGATCTAAGGGTCAAAGTATTGTTCTAAATGTTTTACTTTAATATTTGTTTACAATACCCAATTCCTTTATATGTGTGTATTACTTTTAGAAATCTCAAAATCTCTTTACTTTAAGAATTTAGAAGCAAATGAAACATAATCAAAAAGTAAAATGAAATATTTACATCTAAATCTATTACTTTTATTGACTACAGTCTTTACAAAATCAAATAATCAATTTGTATCTATAACCATATCCTTGAATCTTCGTTCCACCTCTGTCACCTCTGACCACCCCACTGCCGTCACCATCTAAATCCAATCATCCTTCTACCATTATAGATCTAGGAACCCATAATCACAAATTCCTTATAATAACGTCATTTCATCATCAACATCACTAGATAGCATGTAATAGGGGGCAAAAAGGGTGAAATTTTGTATGTATGTGTCAGTATATATGATGGTGAATGTTGTATGTTTATGTATATATCTATATAGATCTGAGACTTTTGCATCTTTGAAAGTGATGATGTACACATGGGTCCAAGTTCCAACTGAGGTGTAAAAAACAAAGAATAACCGGATACATGTCAGCCTCTAGCCGGTTTGGACCCAATAAAGACATTTTAATCGGTTTTATTCATTACAATATAGAACTTTTTTGTTTGGATCCCAACAAAGGTATTTGAGACAAGTTGAACAACTTTCTAATTAATTGATTAAAAACAAGGGTTCAAGTTTTTATAATTTTGGATGATAATGATGATACATGGATGTGAGGAACTGAGGATTTAATCATGTCATGATTTTTTGAAGAAAAAAAAAACAGTTTTATCTGACTATTTAGGTCAACAGGTGACAAAACTTCTAACGGTGTATAAAATTCTATAGATTGTTTGGTACATGTATGATAATAAACTAGCACGTTACTCGCGCAATGCAGTGGTAGTCGTGGTAACGACGATGTGTGGTAGATGAGGCGTCGAGTGGTTTAAATAATTGATGTAAAGGGTTGATGAAATTAGATGCATTACAACAAAAATGTCATTTATTCACACTTACTTTAGAGAAGTGTGAAGAAATTTCTTAATTTATTCACACTTAAAAATGTTTAAAAAGTATTTATATTTAAAAGTGTGAAGAAATTTGAAAAATCATAAAATTTTCACACTTCAATATGTGAGAAAAAAAAATTCACACTTCCAAGTGTGTAAAACTATTATCAATTGTTCACACTTAGAAGTATAAAGAATAATTTGTAACACCAAATTTCTTTACACAAGGAAGGTGTGGAGAAATTAGGTGTTACAATTTGACTTTCACATTTTTAAGTGTGATATATTTGACATTTGTTCACACTTTAAGGTGTGAATTTTTTTTCCACATATATAAGTATGAAAAAATTATAACTTTTCAAAAATTTTCACACTTTTATGTGTATACTTTTTAAACATTTTTAAGCGTAAATAAATTAAGAAATTTCTTCACACTTCTTTAGAGGAAGTGTAAATAAATGATTTTTTTAAGTGATGATTGATAGTGTAATATAATCATTAATATAATTAAGGTGATAGTGTAGGTGAAAATATTTTAAGGGATCCTACGCGCGTTTGGTTCACAGAATGTTTTGGGAATGAATGGAATCTTTCAAAGGAATTGGAATTCGAAGGAATGGAATTTGACGGAATGTTTTTGATTTTTTTGAAAATTCAAGTGATGGAAGGAACGAAATTCCTTCCTCTATCCCCAAGGAATGAAGATTCCATTAAATGATGGAATGTTTACATTCTTATGGAATGAGATTCCTTTTTCTTTGTGCAACCAAACGCACTAAAGAATGAAATTCAATTCCAATTCCATCAAATTCCATCAGATTCTGTGAACCAAACGCGACCTAAGTATTTTTAATATTTCCCAAAGTAAAATATTATTTTTTTTATAATATAGTATAGATAATCCAATAGTGTACAATTAGAAAAACACATTGATGATGGAGTGGTTAAATCTTAAAGAGTATTGGCCTTGAAGCATATTTAAACTTGTGTTTTACACCGTGAAAGAATCAACCCATAAACTCATTACCGCCGGTTAATTACAAATGGAGAGTCAAAGACATTAGCGTTTTTATACACTGTGTTTTTAGAAAACACATTGTGTTAAGTTTAGATCACAGTATGTTTTGGTCAGTTTTAGTTTTCATGAAAATTTTAATTTTCAAATGATCATAACCTTACATGATATTGTGTTCTTAATTTAGTTATTAAAACGATTTAAAAATGTATTAAAATAAATGTTGTTTAAAATTTTATAAATCATTTTACTTAAAAAAAGACCCGTAATTATCATTTTGTGTATATTATTTCACCGGCCAATACTCAAAAGTTGCGAATTTTGACTCATTAGTAATTCTTTTAGATAGGTGTAGTCGCACTAGCTCAAAGCTCATATGAAATGTGAACCGTACATAATAAAAACAACCCACCTTTAAATGATCATGAGTAGAAAACAAACTTTTCACCGGATAAAGATTCTTTAAAGTTGTTTTCAATTTCATAGGTAAAGTTGAGACCAAAGGTCAAGATTCAAATATGGTTTTTAAATCTTGACCTTTGATTTTAATCAAATGGTCTAAATGTCAACTTTATTTATGAAGTTGGATTTTAACTTAAAGGATCTCAATCCATATCAACTACAAAAAGAAAAAGCTTTTACTCCTGTTAGGGACTAATTCAAAAAAAGTCTCTAATACGGTTGCCATGATAATCGATAACTTATGAATATAATCATTGATATTTTGCTAAAGTTTCAAACTATTTAAATTAATTTGTTGAAAAAAGGTAATGGGTAAGTCTATCCCCGGTACTACAATTGGATATCATCGACTCACCCGTATGAGCCATATGATGATAGTAATTAAAATACCTCCATCCTAATCTTCACATGATCTGGGCACCCCGAAGGATCGAACCCGCGTATTTAAACTTCACATAGGAGTCTAGGCTTCATTGGTAATGGGTACCTTAAATGAATTATTTTTTGTGCCCAACAGAGATCAAACCTGAGCCCTTGGTCACCAAGTATTTGCCTTATCACTAGGCTAATTTCTTGTCGGTAATTGAAGTTATATGTTGTAGTATTGGATGAAGAGTATTATGCAAGCAAGTTAATATATATATACTTGATGATACTCTGGCTTCTTGAACCAAGTTAATATATATACTTGATGATACTCTAGCTTCTTGAACAAAAGTTTTTGGCTATTGATAGGAAAGTTGATATGCTTGACACTGCAGCCAACAATTGAAAAATAATATATTATTATCACTCAAACAAGTTATAGTTTTGTATGAGGCCACATGCTTTTGAAAGAATTCTACTATTCATGATTTTGCGTGATTCACGAATGTCAACAAGTTTACGTGAAACAGATGACGGTCAACAAACGCCGAGTTTACGTACAAAACATTGTGTGATTCATGACTCCAGTTCCACTAGTATTTATTCTTACGGAATTAAGTCTAAAGTTAAACTTAACTTTACTAGTATCTATGAAAGATTATGATCTTCTAAAATTGAACTTAACTTTACAGTAAAATTGAGAATTTTGATCTTTGAATTCAGTGGCGGTGACACCTTATGTTTATAGGGTCAAAGTAACCTCCTTACAATAAAAAAATATTTACAAAGGTTATACAAAAATTTGAAGGACCCTTTGTAAAAAGAAAAGAGGAACCTCTTACCTCCTTAAAAGAAAAAAACATGGTGGCTAAAAGAAAATAATGAAACCTTTCTTGCATTGTTTACATCTAGTTACTTGTGGGTAAACACCCAATACTTAAGTTGTGAAGAGACATGCACTTTCATAGTATAGATTGAGTAGTCATGTCACGTGGTTTATGTAAATATCATCAGAAAATCATTAGTTGTGGCATAATAATTGGTTTTGAGGCCAATTAACAGTGACGGTTTAAAGTTTTGAAGGCATCAAACGAGATCAATTTTGAGAGCTAGTTTATTATTATATAAATTAAAGTTAAAAAATAGCTCGACTTTTGTTATTCAATTATTAGTAATAAAAAAGATGTAGATGTTGATACAAAAATCAAAAGGGTATCGTTGTAATACAAATTATATAATGATACTTGTTACAAAATCCAAATATTAAGTCTAATATACATAATATTAAGGCCGTAGAATTTTAAAGGCCTAAAGCGATCTCGTATTCCCATAATACTGTTGAGCCACCTCTGCCGATTAGACAAACATGAAGTGACATGTTCGTCAAGTAGTATTTGTAACAAATTTGATTATTTATTACTTTAAAATTATCAAATTCATATTTTATTTATTATCCAAACTGACCCAATTTATTTGTCTAACAAAACTATTGAGGCTGATTTTCAAGGACGGTCATTACTTCAAATCCTAGATCTTAACTGCTCCAAAATGGTAACCACTTTTCTTGTCATTTTTACATTATTATACCTGTTCTTTCAAACACCTTGCACAAGCAGCAACAACACCCCGATCATGACTTCATCAAATGTTACATGTAATCAAAGGGAGCGGCAGTCACTACTTGTATTTAGACAAGGCCTTGTGCACGAGTCAAATCGTTTGTCAACATGGACCAAAGCAGAATATTGTAAGTGGCACGGTGGCACGGAGTTGGGTAATGGTCATGTTGTCCAACTCAATATTCGATCTCCATTGTTCTAAATGGATGATCTGTTAACAAGAGTAGAATGAAAAGAAGGTTTTGTATTGATTTGTAATCATTGGAACAATCTGTCTAGCCTCTATTTATAAAAGAGTTTTGGAAGATAAAAATAAAAATAAAATCATGTCTTGATTCTTGGTTTGCTGGATAAGTCACAATCTTCTTATTCTGGGAAATGATGACGATTTGGTCTTATCTTGAAATCTCTAATTCTAAGACTCCCCTTCAAGTTGAATAGTGGGATTATCAACATTCAACTTGCTCAGACATTGGTGAAACATAGCTGTTCCCACTGCTTTAGTAAGAATATCTGCAAGTTGATCTTCAGACTTAACAAACGGTAATTTGATAATCCCGTCTTCAAGGTTCTCTTTGATGAAATGACCATCGACCTCTACATGTTTGGTTCTATCATGTTGAACC
This sequence comes from Erigeron canadensis, assembly GCF_010389155.1. NCBI lineage: Eukaryota > Viridiplantae > Streptophyta > Magnoliopsida > Asterales > Asteraceae > Erigeron > Erigeron canadensis. The sequence continues at coordinate 33,476,484 of NC_057761.1, read as the reverse complement.
GGATTTTCTGAGATCTGAATCGCAGCTTCATTATCGTTCATGATCCATATACTTTCTTTGGGAGCGAATCCTAACTCAACCTCAAGTTTCTTCAACCACAAGGCTTCTGCTAAGCCTTTAGTTATACCTCGAAATTCAGCTTCTACACTTGATAGAGAGACAACAATCTGTTTCTTACTTTTCCATGTGACAAGATTACCACTACCAGAGAAAAATATCCTGAAGTTGATCTTCTGTTCCCTTTATCTCCAGCCCAATTAGCATTTGTATAAATTTAAATATTCAGATGACCATTTGCTTTAAACAATATTCCATGACCAGTAGTTCCTTTGAGGTATCTGATAATTCTTAGAACTGCATCCATGTGTTCTTCTTGAGGTTCGTGCATGAATTGACTCACTACTCCAACAACATATGCTATATCTGGACAAGTATGAGCAAGGTAAATCAGCTTCCCCACCATTCGCTGATATTTGTTCTTATCAGCAAGCTTTCTGTCACACCACAACTAAGGCGGAAAACTCGGGACGCGACGCATAGTACACGCGTCATGGATATTACATAGGAAGACTAAATGTAACATCCCAAACTTTTTAAGTTTGACTGTTTGACTAGACCGTTAGTTAACGTTAGGTTTCGTCAAGTTTATGTGCCTTGGATAAATTATTTGATTAATGTGACCATAAATATATATTTAAGAAAGATTAAAATAAATGTATTAAGGTAACTAATCATATATCGTATATGTATATATACGAATTATATGATTTGATGTCAAGTTGGTCATATTATTGTTTAAGTCGGTGGGCTTGTAAGTAAAGTTACTAAAACCTACCTCCTTATTCTTATTATATATATAGATTAGTTTTAGGCTTTTTAGTGGAATTGTCGTCGAAAGAAAATAAGAAAAACCCCAAAACACAATTGTTATCTTCTATAGCCGAATACATAAAGTTTGATTGTGGTGGGATCTCTGAGCACATCGAATAGAACGAATAAGAGGTAGAAACAAGTTTATTGCAGTAGGTGATTGATTCGTTTTAGCAGCCGCAGGTAAGATTCGTTTGTCTTTGTTGTTTTTTTTTACATCCATAGTAGAGTATTATATTATACTAATAATATGGACTTGTATATTTAAAAGTGATGGATAACAAGTTGAGGAAAGACAAAAGTTATAAATTTCCATCATGATCTAGTCGTGTGATGGTGGCCTATTTATAAACAATTTTATAAAGTTTATATATTTTATACATCCTAGCTACAATATACTATGTATAGTAATAATAATAAAAAGATGTTTGTTGTGTCATGGGGCTAGGTGTCCAACAAAAAGAGAAAAAGATAAGGTGGCATATGTACAACTAAAAGTCCATGATTTGCAACTATCTTGGTCAGGAGCTATATAAATATAAATAAGCATAGAGGTACTTGTGACTAGTAAATTAAAAAAGGAACAAAAGCCCATTTTCTCTTTTGATGTGGATCGATCAAACCAAGAAACAAACAAATTATTTTGCTTGTTGTTTATTCAAATTTAAAGAAAGGCTTGTTACAGGAAAAGTATATATTTAATTCATATATAGATATGTTTGAATTCTATTTAGTTTCTTACAAGAGTCATGTATATTTTAATATTAATTGATAAGGTGTTTTGACTTAGTTTGATTTCTTAGTCAAACAAACTAAAGAAACTAAATACTGATTCGGTTGTTGTATGAGTAATTTGACAGCAAAGTTAAAAGTTATTGTTTTTGGTTTATATTTTTTTGGATCGTTCGAATTAAGGAGCATAGCCGTACGTAATTTTAATTTAAATTATATGTGTAAATTAGATATATTAGCCAACTCAAATTATATTAGCGTCTTAATATCATGTAACTATATAGGTATTTGGACATTGACGGAATAACGAGTTTGAGTTACATATTTACCCTACTCGAGGTAAGAGAACATCTTTCGTCACCTGATGGTACAACAAAACATAGTTTTTATAAGTTAAACCCCCAAATAAATATAATTGCATGTTTTTATGATTATGGGATTATATGGGAGGTTCTTATGAGATATGTATGATTACCATTGATTATAAATGGTAAGTTATGTATGCTTTAACGGTATTATGATGATATGCATGTGTTATGAAATGATGAGATGCTATGATTATATGAATGTTTGCATGGCTTGTACACCTAGTCACTAGACATATGAATAGGATTGCCATGACACATGCACGATTAAGGGCCCTAAAAGTAAAGATAATTTTATGTGATTAGTTTAGGTGAAAGTTAGCCTAAGCTAATATAATTAAGAAGTCTCGAGCATATGTAAAGTCTTGTGTTAAGCTTAACCCGTGCTAGTTCCTCGGAGCTAGGGCGTACGTGGTCACGTGGTTTGGGAATCATGATACCTCCCGTGGCATAGTTATGTTTGAGTATTCTGGGTGGAGTAACTAACCACCAATGCGTAAAGGTATAAACGGTTTATTCAGTTGGGTAGACATTGTCTTTCCTTAACGACGCCGATGGACCACCTTATGGTTTACCCATCATGTCGGGTGTGAGGACTCCATGTATGGTCTATGACCGCCTACACACAATCTCACATCCCTATGTAAGTGGCATAAGTCACATAGCCTATGTTTAGGCAAAGAAATAAAGTAAAGAAAGAAAGACATGAAAGAAAAGTTAGGCACATTAGGTATATGATGATCCTATTGTGTTATGTTTATTGTTTGCAATGCTATGTATGTGATATTAACTCTTATGTCACGTTTTTATTAATATATTATGAAACGGCAAATGTTTTGAATTCATGTTATCTTACTTAGCTAATTTATTAGCTAACACTTGTTCTTTTGAAAATGTTTTGCCTTCAGGATAAGCAAGCTTGAGCTAGGAAAAGATTAGCTCGGTGAGATGGGTAGAAGTAATAAAGAAGATTAGCATTAGACATTGAATGCTTAGATTTCACCTTTTAGCCGTTGTTTGGCTACTTTATTTATGATTTATGATGCATGTAATAATGATGACATTTATGTTGGTGCCATGACTTGGATTTTACTTTTATTGTTTTGATGATGCACATTGGTAACACCATTTATGAAAGGTACCATCCGTTACGGATGGGGCAGTTTTTAAAGTGATCATTTCCACTACATTTTAAACACCGTTTGCACTACAAAAAAACAGGCCTTCAGAGACTGAAATATAGAGACTGATTTTCCTGTTTTCTATAGGCTGGTACTTTCTACGACTAAGCTTCTGTAACTGAATAATCAACAACGACTGATTTTTCAGTCTCTGAAGGCCTCTTTTTTTGTAGTGTTGGCAAAGTTTTTGAAAATCCAGGTTTTTTTTAATAACGGGTGTTACACTAAATGAATCCACAAATATAGATAGTCTTATCATAGATTATCACAAACATTTAACATAAATCCAAACACAAATAAAGCATAATCCAACTCCCACGAAGGGGATCAAAGGTTAGGCATAATGCCATACTAATACAAAGAGAACATAAGATGGCATAGCAGCAACAAGGAATCCTAGAGTCCGAAGTCTGCTATAAAGGCTCCATGCTACTCTCCTTAGCCACCTCTACCCTATGCACCTGAAAGGATACTTAAAAGCGTCAACACAATGGTTGGTGAGTTCGTAGAGTTGTAGTCTAGGTTGTCAGGTTAACTTGATGCATTTAATCTATACTCAATGTTTCCATAATCACAAGGTTGCCATAATCACAATGTTGCCATAGACTTATCAAGGTTGACAGCACTTACGGTACCAGGCTAAGGTTGACTATGAAGGGACTTACGGTTCAACAACCAGCCGTGCTCAATAACATGTATCCAATGCATCCAAATGTATCCATAATGTAAATCAATGGGTATCCAAGTCATGAAATCATATATGTATCCAAATCACGTTATCAAAATGTATCCACAATATGTTATCAAAATGTATCGACAATATGTTATCAAAATGTATCCACGATAGGTTATCAATCGTGTAGTCAAAATAGGTTGTCACAATATCACATCAAATAATTACAGTTTTACAAGAAAAAATTTTGTATCCTTTCAGCCCCGAGAAAACATGTAAAAAGAAGACTACGAAGCTCACCTGAATGCTAGCAACAAGATTATGCTACGCAAGATATCAGTAAGCAAGGAACCGACATACAACAATCTGTTTCAAGTTATCATAATTAAGTATGTGTTCATCATAGGTAAACGTGCCGCCAAGTGTTGACTATCTTGTCCAAAAGCGTACTAGTTTGATTTAAACCAATTTTTATAAGTTTGACCAAGGTTGACCAAATTACAAGTTTGACTAAGTTGACCAAATCGACTAAAGTTGACCAAAGTTGACTAAACCGACCAAAGTTGACCAAGGTTGACCAAATCGGGGTAGTAATCGAAGTCCGAGGTCTCAATTGAAATTCGGGGTCTTAAATTGATCTCGAGGTCTTAAATTGAATTTTGGGGTCTTATTTTCACTATAGGACAAAATTGCAATTAAGAGACTAAAATTAGAGGCTAAAATTAAAAGGCTAGTAAATCTGGGATAGTATTTCCAAATACGAGGTCACAATTGAAATACGAGGACATAAACTAAAATACGAGGTCACATTTGAAATACGAGGTCGCAAAATGAAATACGAGGTCACATTTGAAATACGTGGCGCAAACTGAAATAGGAGGTCACATTTGAAATACGAGGTCGTAAACTGAAATACGAGGTCACATTTGAAATACGAGGTCACAAACTGAAATACGAGGTCACATTTGAAATACGAGGTTGTAAATGGGAATATGAGGTCGCATTTCGACGGGGTCGCAAACTGGGTTGTTCTTCCTCAAAATTCATTCTAGAAAACCTTAATCGTTTATTTCGATATGAAAGGTATTTTTACCATCAGATTGTACTTTTAGACTCCCTAATATGATGGGAAAACAATACTAAAGTCGGAAACTCGAAAAACGGACTTAAACCCGAAAACCAATTTGAACAAAGTTTATAAAAAGTGTACAAAAGTTCTTATATCACAAGATTTTGTTAACGAAATCACACGAAACTTTGACAAAAGATGTAGTATATGATTCTAAACGTTTTGGACATAAGAAGTTTGATACTTGGCGGGTGTAGTATATGTATTAAAAGAAAAACCGAAAAATATAAAAAGAAGAGCATAAAAAGGGTTTTGATTCTTACATCAAATCTGACCAAAATAGATGTTTGTGATGATGCTTAGAAGGTAGAAAAACTGTTTTTGACACTAAATCTAAACAAAAGTAAGGGGGGTAGTAAGTGTATGTGTGTGTTTTGCTTGGAGGCCAAGTTGGTGGAAATAAGAAATTGTGAAGGAAAAGGAGTATTTATATGTAGGGTTAAAAGAGAATATTCCATACAAGGCCTTAATACTAGTCCGAACCAAATACGATGCGGCCACACAAATACGAGGCTAACTCCAAATACGAGGCTGACTCCAAATACGATGCAAAATTAGAATTACGATGCCAACTTAAAATACGAGGCTGAAACCGATTTACGAGGTCGTATTTACTGAAAGGATTATTTTGACTCGAAATCTTAAATGGTCAACATACGGATGTTACACGAATAGAGATTTGTGATAGCAGCAGCCCGGTTCGATCGATAAAGGGGCTCTTGCCCGGTGGGGGACTTTCCATCTAATTACATAAACAATTTTGATTCATAACCATGGGTATATCCGCTGGTTTACAATCAATCATCCCTGTCTCTGCCAAAAAATCCAAAATATACTTCTTCTGACAAATAAAAATTCCTTGTTGTGATCTCAACACCTCAATGCCAAGGAAGTATCTTAAATTTCCCAGATCCTTCATTTCAAATTATGCACATAAATCTTCTTTTAGCTTTTTGATTTCAAATTCATCATTTCTGGTGATAATCATATCATCAACGTAGATTATCAAACATGTTATCCGATCTCCTTTATGATATAGAAAGAGAGTATGATCAGAGTTACTTTTCTTATACCCATACTTCTTCATGGCCAATGTGAACCTGCCAAACCATGCTCTAGGTAACTGTTTCAGTCCATACATAGACTTCTTTAACTTGCAGACAGGCTTGAAATTCTAAGCGAAACCAGGTGGAGGGTCCATATACACTTCTTCTTTTAATTCTCCGTGTAAGAAAACATTTTTAACATCGAAATTGTAACACCCCAAACCTTTCAAGTTTGACTTTTGACATTGACCGTTAACTTGTCGTTGGTGACTGTTAGTTACTATGTGATTATATGTAATTGTGTGATTTAAATGATTTACATGAGATATGTGTTAAAGTGATTTAAATTAATGAAATTAAAGTTGAAGATGATTAATAAAGTCAATTAATGTGATCGTTAAGATATAAGCATCGATAAGTGTTCACAGTGGCGTTAAACGAGTCGTTAAGTGCCTAAACGAGTTATAACGAAGTGCGAGGGCCTAGATGTAAAGTTGTGAAAGTTGTTTCAGTATAAATAGTACTCAAAATTCGTGCATAAGGCTGGAGAAACAGATCTGAACCCTAAGAAAGCTTCACACACAAACCCTAGGTTAATTCTTCAAGTTCTAGGCGATTTCGGGGGATTTCGGAAGGGTTTTTGCTTGGTTTTCAATCTGTTGATCAATCTACAGGTAATTGAGGTATTACTACATGGATTTTATGTCCTTTCAATCATATAATCAGATCCATGACTGGTCTAGGTTATTAGAGGATCAATTGATGTCAAAAACGTGTGTTTTGATCGATTCGGTAACCTAAAACGTTTGTTGTTGTGATGCAAATCAAGTAGGGGTTAATCAATGGTTTCGTTGCATCATTATAGTCTTAAAATGATGAAATTTGAGGTACAAAAGTCGTTCATAAGGTTATGGGCGTTTGGGATGTGTTTGGTTAGGTTTTGGAGTTGTTTTTCACGTCTGGTCGTCGTAACTCCTGTTACGATTGTGTAACTCCCGTTAGCTGGGTAACTTGTGATACACCTGCACTGTAACTCCAATTACAATTTTCGTAACTCCCGTTATGCCTGTAACTCCCGTTATAGATTTTCGTAACTCCTGTTAGGGACTGATTTTGTTAACATTTTTAAACGACCACAACTTTTGAACCGTAACTCCATTTTTGACAAATAAGCTATCCACGAAATCGTGAGAAGGTCTAATCTCTAATGGTAATGGTTTTAAAAGATGATTATGATGTCAAGTTTCCATAAAGGTCTAAGGTGTATTTAAGTGTCTAGTTGACTTATGATTCATTCATACTCGTTATAGGTTGTCAGAAACACTTGTCAAGCACGGTAAACTCGATTGTGATTGTTGAGTACTCCATTGAGGTAAGATACATAACTTTTATCACGCTGGAGGCACAATAGAATGTGGTTTTCTATAAATAACCTGTTAATCGGATTATCTTATGTGTGTTGGGTTTTCCGGGTTATGCTGGAGGTTATGTGGTAATATATGCATGTTGAAATGATTTATGTTGATATGATGACGTTTAAAGTAGAAGTATATATGTGCATATGAAGTATGATGCTTATAATGACGTTGCTATGATTTGTTTAAGATATGTGTTGTTGATAATGTCGTTGATATGCCTTAATGTTGATATGTGATGGCTTGTATGTGGGACTTAAGTATGACATGTCTAGTTCACTAGATACACGTGGGAATTGCTATGAGTTGTCTACGTTAGTGGGATTAAACGTTAAAGTAGATGTAGGATTAATTAGGTAATGAATACCTAATGTTAAAGTAAAGTGTGAAATGTGGGAAATCGTTCTAGCCTTAGTTTTAGTGCGTAAAAGTAAGAAAGATAAATACGTGGGAAATGCTATAGCTAAATATGTGAGATTGACGTGGGAAGTGTTAAGCTTAACCCGTACTAGTTGTAATGCTAGTGCGTAAGACGTGGGAAATCGTACTAGTTGTAATGCTAGTGCGTAAGACGTGGGAAATCGTGCTAGATGTAATGCTAGTGCGTAAGACGTGGGAAATCGTGCTAGTTGTAATGCTAGTGCGTAAGACGTGAGAAATCGTGCTAGTTGTAAAGCTAGTGCGTAATATGTAAAGATGTAAGACGTGAGAATAAGTCGATTAAGATAAATATATGAATATGTGATAAAGATGTACATGTAATTTAAGACGTAGGATTTAATAAGATGTGTTGAGACGTGTGATAAGAACGATGCATAGGCACATTTAGGAGTATATGTCCTACATGTGCTATGCATATATGTGTGATATGTTTATGTGTGATATGTAAGACGTAAGATGAAGTCGCTTAAGCCGATTAAGATGATAATAAGATATGTGTGGAAGAAGTATATGTGCTTTACGTTGTGAGACCACCATGTGACGTGAGAATATGTGCTAATATGAATACGTGTGGCAAGTTTATGCGTGATATGCCAAGATATGATATGAAGTAACGTTTAAGTGGTAAGTCTATGTTGATATGATATAAGATACTCATTAAGATGTGGGTATATGATAATATGATGTATATGTTGATATGAAATGAAATGTGATGCAATGTGGGAAAAGGGAAGTATGGGTTGATCTATGATAATTGTGAATGAAGTGTAATGTGATCATGTTTTGATAAGTAAGATATGACGAAGTTTTATGAAAGTAAAATGAAGAACGTTTTATCAAAATGTGTGTATCTTACTTAGCTAATTTAATTAGCTAACACTTACTTTTATGAAAATGTTGTGTCCTTCAGGATAAGCAGGTTTGAGCTAGGAAAGGATTAGCTCGGAGAGATGGGTAGATGCAATAAAAAAGACTAGCATAGTTTGTTGAATGCTTAGACTTCCCCTTTTAGCCTTATGTCTTGCTACTTTCGTTCATGATTTATGAACATGTATTAATGATGGCATTTATGTTGGTGCCATAACTTGGATTTCATTTATATTGTTTTGATGATGCACGTTAGTAACACCATTTTATAAAGGTACCATCCGGTTACGGATGGAGCAGTTTTAAAGTGATTCTTTTCCGCTACTTTTTAAATGCCGTTTGGCAAAGTTTTTGGAAATCTATGTTTTTAAACGATGGGTGTTACAGAATTGATGAAGAGGCCATCCTTGATTTGCTGCTATAGAGAATAAGACCCTTATTGTATCTAGCTTTGCGCCAGGAAGAATGTTTCAGAATAGTCAATGCCATATGTTTGAGTGTATCATTTGGCAACTAATCGAGCTTTATATCGTTCAATCTCACCATTTGGCTTAAACTCAACTGTATAGATCCACTGAAAGCCTACTAGTTTCTTTCCTTGGAGTAAAGCACACTTGTCCCACTTTTCATTTTTCTCTAATACATCCATCTCTACATTCATTGCATCCTTTCATTTCTTTATTTTCAAGGCTTGTCCTACACTTAGATGGAATTTCTTCTGAATATAACTTTGCCATGAATGCTCTTGCTTCTTTAGACAGATTTCCTCTTGCTATGTTAGCTAGAGGATATTTAGAACTCCTAGAAAAATTTTCTGGAGAGTATCGTTTTGCAGGTATTCCTCGAGTTGACCTGGGTAACATACTTTTCTGGAGCTTCTGTACTGATCTGTTCAACTTCTGTGGCATTCTGTTCAACTTGTTTTTCACTTTCCTGCACACTTTCATTTGTGGAATCTGGTACACTTTCATTTGAAACATCAATAGAACTACTCAGTGAAGAATTACTTACCTCGGACATCAGGTTTGGGACAGTATTTTCGGTGGCACTGTAATTTTGAGACTGAGAGGACTGTTCTTGAGACTGAGAGGACTGTTCATGAGAGTCATTTATTCTGCCTTTTCGTTGGGATTGGTTTTTGTTTGTATATCTTTATTCTATATTTTATCGAACTCACATTTTGTAGCCACTGCGCAACTCCTTATTTACATAGGAGCCATAAATGTTTTAATCATTTTTGTTGTGATGTTCATAAATGGTTCAGAATATTCCAAAGATTTCCATCTTTGGACCGTGGGAGATGGAGTAACTTCTATGGTCTGTAATAATTGCACAAAAACTTTCCGCGAACTTCTGTGTATTTTTACCCCGTTAATTGTCAATTCCGGGTCATTGAGATTCATGGTAATTCGGATAAATATTTAGGTATAGATATTACCTCTTTTTTCTCCTTTCAAACAAATTGAAATGATTGAAGTTTTTCTATTTGGAATTGTGTTAGGTCTAATTCCTATTACTTTGGCTAAATTATTTGTAACTACCTATTTACACGGTATTTTTAGAATCAACATCAACTGTGGTATTTTTACTAACTTCAGAATTATAACTAAGCCAACTCAATGTGTCACATTGTCCCTCTCCCCCTCTGACCGTTGTGTTGTGGGGAGTAAAAATAGCTAGTTTCAAGAAAATCACAATTCATAGCGGTAAACATGTGCTGGGATTTTGGATTATAACATCTATACCCCTTTTGAGTGACTCCATATCCCATAAAAAAACATTTATGAGGACATGGATCAAGTTTATTTCGATATGATTTTGGAATATGAACAAAAATTGTATATCCAAAAAATTTTGGTTGAAAAGTAAGAGCTTGTGGAAGAGTATGATATTCAGTGAAAGTTTCTAATGGGGTTTTCATATTCAGGATTGTTTAGGAAGCCAATTATTTAGGTAAGTGGCAGTGGCTAGAGCTTCAGGCCAAAACAGTTTGGGAACACAAGATTCGATTATTAAAGCTCTAGTCATTTCCAATAAAAGTCTATTTTTCCGTTTAGCAACACCGTTTTGTTCTGGGGTGTAAGGGCATGTGGTTTGATGGATTATACCTTTGGATTGGAAAAACAGGTTCATCTGTGAGTTTATATATTCTCCACCATTGTCGGACCTCACAATTTTGATAGATTTTTGAAATTGGTTTTGAACCATGGTATAAAATGCAGTGAACCTATCATAAACTTCGGCTTTATTTTTCAAAAAATAAATCTAAGTCATTCGGGTACAATTATCAACAAATATCACATAATACTGGAATTTTGACCTCCAATAACAGTAGCCAGATCCCAAACATCTGAGTGAATTAATGCAAAAGGTGTTTTAACTCTAGTGTTATTAGGTTTAAAGGTCTGTCTATGGCTCTTAGCTAAAATGCAAGTTTCACAAGAAATTAATTTATCAGAAAGTAAAAGATTAGGAAACAATATGTGTAGATAACTACCAGAAGGATGTCCCAGTCGTCTATGTCATTACCATGCTTCACTTTCACTTGTTCCATGAGCCAGCATCACGGTTCCACTTTGAGTTACTTCATCAACATAATAATGTCCTCCTCTTTCAGTGTCACGCCCAATGATCTGTCTCGTTCTAATTTCTTGTAAGAGACAAAATGTTGGATACATGAGTATTGAGCAGTTTAGTTTTTTTGTCACATGACTAGTTGATAAAAATTTATGTAACAAAGAAAAAACATAGAGACGATTAAATAATTTAATATTAAGAGAAATTTTAATTATTCCACCAGATTTTACATACATTATGCATAGACCCGAGAGTCCGAGACTAAGTGCCCAGATTAAACTTGCCGCCCAAAGCACTGAGCATAGTTTCTCCAGCAACACTAAACTTTTAATATCAACCAATCAACATCTAACACTTGCCGTTAAAAAAAAAAAAAAAAAAACTGTATTGCTTCTTTACTTGAATTTTGCAGTCACATCTTGCGCCAGGCATCAGCTGAATCATTTCAGCCACATTTAAGATACATAAAACCTTTTAAATTTCATTTCAATAATAAGATTGTCGCCGTAATCATATAGCTTCTTTAAAGTATTTGTGGGTCTTCTCAGTGTGTTCTGAGCAGTTCTAATAATTACGTGTTTAAATCTTGCCCATTTGACCCGCTATCCAACCTGCTTGACCTGTGCTCGTTAGGCTCATCCAATGTTGATTTTACAGATCATAGGAATTCACAATACATTTATCTTGTAATAAATGAAACAATATATTTCACAGCTTTTTTAGTGCTTAATTCTGCAATATATGCTGTCAGCTAAACATATATTTTATTGGTTTGACTTTGACCGGGCAAAGGGTTTTGGTTGAACAATGTGAGAAACTTGCTTATGATTTGGTGGTTTCCAGTGGGATCTAAACAATGAAAGCAGGGGGCGGTGCAGGTGATTCCCCGCTGTAGCCGTTTAAGTTTTTTGTATCGGTGAGCTATGTAAGAAATTAGCTTTCAATCATTATGCATTTTGTTATTATATCTACTGGTATATCATATTTGCTTATTTTTCTGTTACTTACTTTGTAAGAGGAAGTATCAAAGAGGATTCTTAAAGAGATGCATTCTCCTGGTTTTGACCCGAGAAAATGTTGCAAGTCATCTGGTATATCATATTTACTTTGGTCCCTTCCACACAGATACAATTCGTTAGCCTCTTTCCAGTTTGTGTATCATATTCGTCTTATAAAAGTATATTTGAACTATTATTAAGATTGCTACATTCTATTGTACCTAATTGTATGAGGTAGTCATGGCATTGTAACACAATATACTTTGAATATTGGAAAAAGTTTGATCCGAACAGTTTAGTTAACATTTGAACTTTGAGAAGCCTCAAAAGTAACTTCAATCGTATTTTGCCAAAATTTAGAACCTTAATATAACCTCATTTTGTGATTATTCTTGTTTTGGTTGAAATTCAATTGGCAGTTAACTCGTGGTTGGGCTAATCCAAATGTGTTTCAAACATACTTAGAACATGATTGATATGTTGTTAGCTTTCTTGAGACATCATTAAAGCATCGGTTACAAAAACATCCAACACATGTAAATACCTTATGTAATGATTTTGCAGGTGATTAAGAAACCGTTAAGAACTACTAATGTTCTTTTTTTACTAGAAAAATGAACCATTTGGGTACCTTTATATTATGCCTTTAAGTGACTATGTACATTATTTACAGTATATATATGTGACCACATACCATAATCAAAATGCATTCCAATCATTCACTAGTAAAATGAATTCACAGTGATTACTATCATGGAAAAGATGATGATCGGTTCATTGCTTCTATGGCTTACATTGTTTCTCATCTCATTCGCCATCAACCCACATGTTTCTGCGCAGCAACTAGCAGCTCAAGCACCTGGGAGACCAGTTCCACCTGTGACACCAGCTCCGCCACCAGGGAGACCAACTCCGCCAGCTCCACCACCAGGAAGACCTGTTCCGCCAGTAGCACCACCTCTGCCACCAGTAACACCCCCTCCGCCACCAGTAATACCACCTCCATCACCAGTACTAACACCACCTCCTCCACCAGTAACACCACCTCCACCACCGATAACACCACCTCCGCCACCTCCGCCACCAGTAACACCAACTCCTCCGCCTCCTGGAAATCCGAAAAAAGTGAGATGCACGTCTCCACTGTACCCGGCATGTTTCAACCAGTGGTACTTCTGTCCTGCGGACTGCCCAAAAAACTGCTACATGGATTGTGTTTCTTGCAAACCTGTTTGTAGTAAGTTGAATCTGTTTGATATAGCTACTTAACTATTCAAGAACTTTATTCTTATCTTAAAAAGTACATGGATTGTGTTTATCGCCATTTTTATCATGGAATTAACTTTAATTTGACGAAGTAATTTGTTAAATTAACTTGAAGCTTGCAACATCCCGGGAGCAGTGTGTCAAGACCCACGGTTCGTAGGAGGAGATGGTGTTGCTTTCTACTTTCACGGTCAAAAGAATAAAAATTTCTGCCTAGTATCTGACCCAAGTCTCCACATCAACGCTCACTTCATTGGAAAACGAAACCCAAAACTTACTCGCGACTTCACATGGGTCCACTCGGTAGGAATAATGTTTGACAACCACAAACTCCTTGTTGGAGCCAAGAAAACATCCATATGGGATGATAATGAAGAACATCTATATATATCGTTTGATGATACACCACTATCCCTTGATAGGAAAAACTGGACTTATCATAATTCATCTTTACTCGTCACTAGAACAAGTAGCCCGACTAATGGTATAGCCATTGAAGTGCAAAATAGCTTCATGATTACAGGCAAAGTGGTTCCAGTTAGTGAGGAGGAATCAAGGGTTCATGGATATAACATCACGAATGATGATTGTTTTGCACATTTGGAATTGGGGTTTAAGTTTTACAATCTGAGTGATGAAGTAGACGGCATTTTAGGACAAACTTATAGAAAAAACTATGCGAGAAAGCTCAAGCTTGATTCGAATATGCCTGTAATGGGTGATCTACCAAAGTACTTGGCATCTAGTATATTTGCTGCTGATTGCGCTATATCTCAGTTTGGCCTTGCTCGTGTTTAAGACTGCAAACACTACTAGCTAGCTTGATGATTTCTTGCTAAAGATGGTTTTTTCTTGCGTGTATTACATGTATTTCACCTGATGAATAATTAAATAAAGTTTTACTGACAATGAATTATATTGTTGATTATATGTTACTAATGCTATGAATTATATTGTTAACGGGTATGATGCTAAGTTGAGATTGGGTGATGATAAAAAGCAGGGGAGACCTAGAGGGGGGCAAACCTGATTCCTGGACAGGGCATAATTTTGAACGGGGCATAAAATTTGAACTTTTTTAACCCCACCAAATCCCTTAACAGAAACATTTGCGTTTTCAGATGAATCATTGAGCAGAATTGTGTTGATGACGTTAGGCTACATTACATCCTTAGACCTCCCAAGCAACAATGTTATTTGTAAAAATTCCTGATGTTTTTCTAGAAACTTATTGAGCGGACAAATTCCGGCAAGGATTGGAAATCTATATAAAATGGAATCATTAGATTTATCAATGAACGTGTTGTCCGTTCGAATTCCTGCTCGTTTGACTACCTTGAACTTTCTAAGCTACTTGAACCTATCTTTTAATAATTTATCCGGTCCATTTGGAAATCAGCTCCAAACTTTAGGCTATCTGCTATCCCACTTGCTATTTATGAAGGGAACAACGAATTATGTGGGCCTACACTATTGAGGAGTTGCAATGGAATGAACTTATCAGACACTCTTGTTGGTAGGGGGAAAGTAAAGATGGTATAAACGATTTGTGGTTGTACATTAGCATAGGTCTTGGTTTTGTTGTCGGATATATGGGACCAATTGGAAACTTGTACTTTATAAAAGAATGGAGGATAGCTTACTTTGAGATTATAGAGAATATTTACGAGTGGCTAATAATATCATTTCTATTGACTCGGGCACGTATACGCAGGGAATTTTTATAGTGAGGCATGATATACTTGATTTTCATTTTTTTATTTGTTGTAAAACATGATCATTCTTGAATTGACAAGTATCAGTTTTTCTACTGTAATTTTTTTAAACTTATGTTTGCCGTTTACAAATTTGTCAAAACATGCTTCAAGGAATATCTTTGATTTGGTTGTGGACATTGATTGTTGCAGTGAAAAATATTTATAGATGCCCTTCTTTAAAGAAAGGGTTCTAGTCACACACATTAGACATCAAGTATTCAAGTTAGACAAAAACTATGATCTGGACCAAAATTGTGTGTTTTAGCAAAAAGTATGTTTTCTTTTATTCATGTTTATTTTATTTGCAATTTAGATTATATCATGTGTTAAATAATGAACTATGTAATATGTTCTCTCTAGAAATTTTGTAAACATGTTTTACCTATTCTCATCTTGTCTTCAGGTATACCGGTAAGCAAATATTTCATTTACACCGTTAGCATCAACGTTTTTTATGTAAATGATCAAAATCGATGAATGGATGTTAACTCATGATGTTAATGGATTAAATAAGTTCATTTAGATGTATTAAAGTCTAGTTAAAGCTTAGTTATGTTAGAAATTCGCTAAGTAGCTAGTATTATGACCTTAGTTAGTGACTGACTGTGAAGTTTGACTTTAAAAGTCAAACTGGCCAAATTGATTAGGCAGCAAATCTGTCGTTAGCACCTTGTTGATCTGTTATTACAATGTTTGTTTAGGTGCTAAGAGGAGATGATCATATGGAACTTAAAGCATAAATTCTTATGATTAGTTGATTACATGCTCCTATAAAAAGTGTATGATTTCTTGGCTTCTCACATTATTTTTATAGTTTCACAAAGATTTTAACATATGTACGCAAATAACACAGGTAAGATTCATAGGTCATCAATGACCGTTATAAAAAATGTTCTTTTTTTCATGTCACTTTTGATATTCACACCAAACATGAACCATTCTGTTAAGGTTTTCACACTTTAACTGATCATAGTTTCATTATAAAAGCATAACCAAGCCATAACTCAAATACACAACCAATTATATATTACTCCTATAACTTAACAAGATTTACTGCCAAATTTGATCCCATTGTTCCGACTATGTCAAAGATTATCAGTTCATTGCTTTTGTGGCTTCCGTTTTTGTTGCTTATCACTTCGGCCGTTGAATCTCAAGCTGATGCGCAGAAACCTCCACTAAATAGACTATTTCTTGGAGCCATACCGAAGAAAGTGAGATGCACATCTCCTTTGTACCCAAAATGTTTCAATTTGTGGCACTTTTGTCCTGCTGCATGTTCAACAAACTGCTATGTGGATTGTGTTTCCTGCAAACCAATTTGCAGTAAGTTATTTCTGAATTATCTATCCATTTACTTCAATTAACTAATTGATTTTCGAAGTCATTTTGGCATAACATTGCTCAAGATCGACTTGTGCTTTGTTAATTTATGTAATTAATTAACAAGGATTTGTACATTAAATAAGATTTTGTCAACTTTTAACATGTTTGACATCCTTATTATTTACTAGTATCATGAAACTAACATCATATTACTTGTTTTAATCTTGAAGATTGTAATGTACCCGGAGCAGTGTGTCAAGACCCACGGTTCGTGGGAGGAGATGGTCTAACATTCTACTTTCACGGACAAAAAAATCAAGATTTCTGCCTAGTATCCGACCCAAGTCTCCATATCAACGGTCACTTCATTGGAAAAAGAAACCAAAAACTTACCCGCGACTTCACATGGGTCCAATCAGTAGGAATCATGTTTGACAATCACAAACTCCTTGTTGGAGCCAAGAAAACATCAATATGGGATGACAACGAAGAACATCTCTACATATCGTTCGATGATACACCACTATCCCTTGATGGGAAAAACTGGACTTATCAAAATTCATCTTTACTCATCACTAGAACAAGCCCAACTAATGGTATAGCCATTGAAGTGCAAAATAGCTTCAAGATTACAGCCGCAGTGGTCCCCATTGGTGAAGATGAATCTAAGATACATGGTTATGATATCACAAAGGATGATTGTTTTGCACATTTGGAGTTGGGTTTTAAGTTTTATAACTTAAGTGATGTAGTAGATGGAGTTTTAGGACAAACTTATAAAACAGACTATGTGAGTAAGATCAACGTTAGGGCGAAAATGCCGGTAATGGGTAACGTACCTAAATACTCAACGTCTCATATATTTGCTACTGACTGCGCCGTCTCGCGGTTTAGTCGCAAGGACGAGCCTCGGGTGATGGGATCTGGTAAGGTGTTCTAGTTCTTGTGCAGTGAACTTGGTGCTTGTACTAAATGTAATGGACCAAAATAAATAAAACCTTGAATTCTATGTGATACTTGGTCCATTTTCATGTTTGATTTAATCATTTTGGGATTATTACTTCTAGATGTGACTTACTATGACCAAATGTCGTGACTATAATGGAAACAACTACGCAAAATAACGACAACTACTAAAATAAAAAAGGAGGTCCCAACATATCGCAAAAAGAACGATCTCCCATGAATGAACCCCGAACACCCTTTGTATTATGCCAAAATGGAGTGACCTAACAGACATTTGAATTTTTCAAGCCTTTTGTTCGTCTATTTAGCACATTGTGATAGGACTCTCTGGCGTGATTAAGGTTGGATAAGTTTTCGGTAGCCTTAGGAGTTGATGGAAACACAAAACTAGGCAGTTGCTTTCCCATCTACGCTGCTTCATTTCTGTTTACCGACGTCACTAACTCATCTGTTCTTGCGCGCAATTATTTATCTCCATCTCAGATTCAAGTGTTTTTTTTTAAATCTTAGAGGCACTCTGTAGACTGGCGGTTTTTGATGATGAGTCACTTAAAACCCATTTTTTTCTCATGAGCAACACCTTTAACTGGCCCTAACCTCGATAAAAGTCTGTTGAGCCAAAATATATCATAGTCATTAACTAATGAAGTGAAACAAAGCATAGGTTATATTCTTATGATGATGTTGTGATTCATCTAGGAATCATTAGTTTTGATTTTCGAAAGGATTTTCATAAAAAGTTGAAAATGACTATTGATTATGTAAATCGGAGGCGGTAGCAGGAAAAAATTCCAAAGAAATCAAACTTAAAAAACTTATGAAAAATAAATCTAAAAGAGGGCAAAATGTTAAAAACCTATAGAATTTTTTTAAAAATTTATGAAAAATTTAAAAATACATGACCAAATTTAAATTTGGAGGGGGCATTGGACCCCCTTGCCCCCCCCCCCCCCCCCCCCCCCCCCCAAAGTAACGCCCCTGATGTAAATGATCAATATTGATAATTTATGAATGTTTAGGTGCTAATAGGAGGTGATCACATTTGAACTTCCATTCCTAAACCATTATTAAACGGGTAAATTCTTATGATTTCTTGGCTTTTCACATCAATAACCGTTATAAACTATAAATGTTCTTTTTTTTTTCATGTCACTTTTGATATTCACACCAAACATGAACCATTCTCTTAAGGTTTTCACACTTTAACTGATCGTAGTTTGATTATAAAAGCATAACCAAACCATAACTCAAATACACAACCAAATCATACATTATAAGTTTACAAGATATGCTGCCAAATTTGATCCCATTATTCCGACTATGTCATGATCAGTTCATTGCTTTTGTGGCTTCCGTTTTTGTTGCTCATCACTTCGGCCGTTGAATCTCAAGCTGATGCGCAGAAACCTCCACTAGATAGACTATTTCTTGGAGCCATACCGAAGAAAGTGAGATGCACATCTCCTTTGTACCCAAAATGTTTCAATCTGTGGCACTTTTGTCCTGCTGGTTGTTCAACAAACTGCTATGTGGATTGTGTATCCTGCAAACCAGTTTGCAGTAAGTTTTTGCTGAATTATCGAACCATTTACTTCAATTAAGTAATTGATTTTCAAAGTCATTTTGGCATAACATTGCTCAAGACTTGTGCTTTAAAAAATGTACTCGTAATTAACAAGGATTAGTACATTGATTAAAATTGTCAAGTCTTATCATGTTTGACATCCTTATTTTTTTTTAATCATAAAACTAACATTATATATTACTTGTTTTAATCTTGAAGATTGTAATGTACCCGGAGCAGTGAGTCACGGTTCGTAGGAGGAAATGGTCTAACATTCTAGTTTCACGGTCAAAAAAATCAAGATTTCTGCCTAGTATCCGGCCCAAGTCTTCACATCAATGGTCACTTCATTGGAAAACGAAACCAAAAACTTACCCGCGACTTCACATGGGTCCAATCGGTGTTTGAGAAACACAAACTCCTTGTTGGAGCCAAGAAAACGTCGATATGGGATGATAACGAAGAACATCTATATATATATATGTATATATATATCATTCGATGATACTCCCCTGTCCCTTGATGGGAAAAACTAGACTTATCAAAATTCATCTTTATTCATCACTCGTTTGAACAGATGAAACCAGAAAGTTTAGCCCTCTCTGACATCGACAGCAAGACCTCCGGGGATGTTACTGTGGAGGAAAGGGTTGCGCAACAGACCCAAGCATTAGACAGGACCTTTCATTATGCTGAAACGTCAATGACAATGGCTAATCAAGCCGAAAAGACGACTAGGAATCTAGGATGTTGTGGTTGGTTTTAGCTTTGGTAATCTTGGTAGTAGCATATCTGTGTGGGTGGGAGGGATTGTTTATGAAACACTTTTGTACCCGCAACATCATCTTTGTTTACCATATATAGTGTTGTACAAGGATGAAAAAAAAGGTTATCCACGCCAACTGTTTGATACAAATCCCTAATGAAAACAACTTAGGCCTTTCCCATCCACAAGTTGTGGGGGTTTTCTTGGGCGCATCCTCCCATGACGTGGATGGTATGGAGGCATCATGGAGGGGGCCGTCGTGTGGAAGAAGAGCAAGACGAGGAGGAGGTGGGGCCTAAAGGAGTATGTCCCATTCTCCTTTAACCTTTTTTTTTTCTTTCTTATTCACCCGTTTGAGATAGTTGATAAATTGCAACTCAAGTCAATCGTTCTCAATTAAATGGATTAAAGTTTGCACCTATAGTTATAGCATTAGATCTTCAGTTACAATATCCTTGAAACAGTATCTAATGCTCAAGCCATGTGGTATTTGACTTCACGAGGGGAAATAATGGATGGTTATATGAATATCAATATGTATTGGACACCGGTGTTATGTTATGGGTTTGATTCTGGTAATGGGTGTATGGACTTGGTGTAGGAGCGAGCATGATAAATTGAATGGATATTTTAAATTATTATCTTGACTCGAAATGTATGAACTACCTGGTATTTTCGTTTAGTTTTGCAAGTAGACTGTTTCTAGGACTCAAACCTGTGGCGTATTGTAACATAATGTTATCAGCATGAGTTGACACTTACTGTAAATTGCTCTGCTCGCCTATGTTTAGAAGCCATAAAGTTAAGTCTCATTGATGTCACCATATCATACTCCTTGTATAGCATGTCGCAGATCCAAAATGCGAAATTGTGAATGCATACATCATTGAAATGTGTGCAAAAAATCTGAAATTAGAAGATAACACCGATCCATTAATATTAACAAAATGTGCAACAAAATATGAAGAAAGCGAGACGTTTGACTCTATAAAGTCAATGCAGCATCTTTTTTCAATGCATTTTTAATCCCAATTACATGAACGGTGAACTTACTTCGGAGATTTAGGTTGAACATTTGATATCGAAAGCTTGTTAATGTCACTGACCACCAAGTCTTTACTGAGGAACCACAGAAGCCCCAAACGGAGGAATACCAGTGGAATGGATGTGCCCATGACTAGCATGATTATCATTCCTATAATTTTGGGCACCTTTCCTGCAAAATGACCATTTTAGATGCAGAAAAGCTAAAAAAGTAGAGCATATAAAAATTTTATGTACCTGGTGAATTTGGGGAACGTATCACATACATCCATGTAGGATTCTTAAGCGGGTTATTTGTAAAGCCATTTCTTCCTCTCCAAAAGGTACAGCCAGTTCCATTGGTGCAACCATTAATAAAGCCAACACACAGGCAATCATTCCAGCACTTGACAAAACAATCACTTATGCTTAGGCTCGTGTTACTATCGATAGCCTTGTATGTCACCGGATGAGAAAAATCACCATTTTGGTAACTAAACGTATGATCCTCTCTCCTGTACCGAGGAGAAGTTGACTCCATGCAACCGCCGGTGATAAACCCATCAAACCCATAACAAAATTCATGGATTTTTGCATCCGCTTTAGCACCAACATCTATTCACCCCTCCGGTGTTAGAACCCACATGCGTAAAGGAGCATCAACATTCTCATAGTCAAAGCGATCTCTGTTGTAGCTGAAGTATCGTTCTTTGTTGCTGTGTGTAGACATGAGTTTATCACCTTGGAATGGGATCATATTCCGGAATGATTGATCTTTTAGATTTCCACTAGTCCAGTAGCGCTGGCCTCTTTGTCGAATTATTAATCTCCGAGATGTTTCATCAGTGGGTTGCCAGCTCAAAGTAAAAGCTCCCAAATTTGGAATTTCATTACTCACCCAAGAAGTGAGGGTCCAGTTCTGTTCTGTTTTTAGGTCATATCCAAGCTTCATACCTGGTAAAAGTACGTTGGTTGGGTGGTCAAAACTCTGCCACAAAACCCTCTTGTCGATTTCATTGATCAGCCGGAAATTACCATTGTCTTCAGGGATTGCAGACACGTTCGGGTTCTGACCAGCTTGAACATCAGTGATATTCATCAAAATCTCCCCTTCTGAAGTGATGATTAAGTTTCAGGTGTTGGGGTCAATGGAGAGCGCATTGTAGCCTGAGATTGGTTTATTAGGATTGGCAACCCATACTTTTCTGGATTCTATGTCATTGGTGTACCAAATTCCCAAGCAAGTGTAATTTTTGTTGAAGAACCCCAACGTGAATCTTCCATCAATGGAAACAAGCTGGTCGTCAAACTTGAGTGAGCCACCAAGCTTTATTGTTGAAAACATGTCTGCTTGGGGACAAAACCTGACAGTGTAATCACTACCCTCACAATAATAATCCTCTCTATAATACTCATAGGCAACGGAATTTGGGCATGCCAAATGGAACAACCGACCATATGATGTCGTGTTGCATGAGCCCTCACAGCAGTGGTACTGCGAGGGAAAGACCTGGCAAGCACTCTGACACCCTTCTCCACCCTTAAACATCAGCTCCTGTGGGCAACGTTCATTCAGATCATTAGCACAACCTGTCTTCAAGCAATCGCCAGTCGGCTCTATGGTCATCGGTAAGTTGTACCTGATGATGATGCTAACATTATAAGACGCATGGTAGCTTCCCATATTGAAATATGCAACACTAACCAGTTGTGTAGGGAATGTTGTTCCATTGCACTCCATTTTACTGGAACCACAATCACCAGTGGCACAGGAGCCACTACCAGATCCATTGAAGGTAAAACCTGTTCTACCCCAGATGCTACCCTCCCAGTTTGTGGAAACTTGAAAGGAGTGGGTTGTACCCTTTTTAAGCTCGAATCCGGTGATATTGAGATAATAAAGGCCACCTGAGATAACAGGCCAAACAGTGAAGCCACAGTCGTTGACAACAGTAAAAGTAGTCCCTGAAGCTCCAGAAATGTAAATGAAAACTTAGTTAAAAAAAAATCAAAATCTTTGCACGTGTTTGAAAATTGAAAACTTAGATTCAGGCTACAAAAGGAACCCTAGTTACCATCATAAAAGATGATGCTGATAATGACGTAAAAGTAAATAAAGCCCATAATGTGTTTATGTTTCATCTGAGTGTCGGTGGTTACAAATTTCGTTTTTGAAAAGTGAAGTTTCCTTGATCAGAAATACTAATCCTTGGGGTTGACCTAGAGACAAGTCTTTGGAAACTTTGAAAAGGACATTAATGACGCAGAAATAAACAAACAAGCGTGTTATTCACTTCATAAGAAAATGAATGCAGAAAATACCTATGAGTGGTTGTGATTTGTGAAACTCACCGTGTTGGAATAGGTGACATTTTCAACATGACCAACCACGTTGAAATTGCGAGAATATTCTAATCTATGTATCAATTACATTTTCTTGATACCAAAGTATTGATTATGAGCCAGGAAGAAAAACAAAAACATGGATAACTGTAGAAATTTCACAATAAAATGTCACAGTGAGTTTACGTGTATGTGACTAAATACCAGAAAAAACTCCACACATGATCGCGTAACAAATTTTAAATTAGATACATGAAATAGAGCAATGAAGCCTGTACCCATAATTCATGTAACATAAGCTCAAAATTGTCTTAAAGAACATACCTGATTGATTTTCATAGTTAACCAACTGCTAGTGCTGATAAAACGGATTTCTGATCTGGTAAATCAGAAGTTTCTATTACATATCAGCCGGTAGTCCGGTACTAACTTTATTGAGAACATGCAGAGTCCATTCAGTTTCTTGTGCTTTGTTTCCTATACTTATTTTGTGAAAGAATGATCATTGGTTGTGGAATAACTAGCTTTACACATCAAACCTTTCCAGCTTCAAGTTGCCATGACTAGTTTTGAGGATCGTGCCAATAATTAGTGAGATGCAACATCCGAATCTGACTCAAGTTTCCACCAAGCACGACTTTCATCCTTTTTAAATTCATCATCTTCCTCGGATACCAAATTAGTCGCATCCAAATCATCGTCCTGATGATCATCCTCAGAAAAAGAACCATATAACTTCTTCTCCCGTTCATAATTATACGTCCACTCTAACCTTTTCAGAATATCACGATCCTTCCATCGCCCCACAACTGATACTGCTTCCTTTTTAGCCTTCCCCATAATAATCTCCTGCCATGAAAAAGCAGCATCGGAAACCCTCTTAAGTGCCCCATCATTGCAATCACCCACAACCACTGTTTTCAAGCATCTCAGTTTTGCCTCTTCCAAAACTTTCAAAAAATCAGAATCATCTGAAACAAGTATCAAACAATCCATCTGGCGCCTATCCATCATATCCACTATGTGGTTTCTCAAAGCAATATCTGCCGCCTGTGGTTTATTTGAAACCGTACTAACCCAATATCCTGCCCGTTTAAGCTCATCCCCCAATCCATACCCAATCTTTGGCGTCAAAATATCTCTTGCAGCATTACTATATTTTTCCATTTTCATGGAGTATTTTCCCACTAACTTCACCCTTTGACTACCTTTAGCTGATTCAATCTGACTCACTCGTTTAATGTGTTCACGCTCGTGAATTTGCTTAAAATGGTTGATTAGTTTCTCGTTATTATAAAACTTCCTCCCACAAACACGACATATATATGGATCAACCGGTTTAACAACACCCTTATTCTCCAGCTGATTTAACACCTTCCTATCTCTCCTATGTATTTTAATCTCTGGAGGGACATAATCGAATGAATGTTGGTTAGCATAAGCTATCTTGAACCGTACAGTTCCAAACGATTCAGCCGCCTTTCTCAGCCGAATAGCAGCATCAAATGGAGAAACTGATTTTGGAGGTTTGTTATCTAAGTCCCAAAACACAGCCACAACGTTTCGCCCAACACCATGAACTTCAGCAAACGAGTCGGGAATTTTTGAAGTCCGGTCTGTGTGAAGATGAAAACGTCTACAAATTCCAAAAACTGCTAACACAGCACGTAGCGTTGAATAATGTGTTGGCCTATTACTAAAACATAACTTGACAAACCAACCCATTGCAGACCTACAAAACACAAAACTCTAACTTTAAACAATTAGCAACAAAATGTACAAGATTTTCAGTATTAAACTTTTCTCTAATGCTCAAAATGCAAAATCTACAAGACGTAATTATAACCAATTTAGATCTCTGTTTGAATTAATCACTTAACTAATTTATATCCTAAAAGTCCATACTTTTATAACTGTAACCAACCCGGGGGCCTCATCAACCCGTCCAGCAACGTTCATGAATGACGTAAAACGTGAATTGACCCGGACTACATATTCCCAACGGCTAAGCCACAACTCAGAAAGGGAACTACATTTTCAACATCTGGCATTTTATCAAACAGGTTATGGGCATGACTATTAATGGGTCGGGTCACTTGCCAAAACAAAATATATACAATAATCATATCATATATAACAAAAAGTTGATTGAGATGATGCTACCTGTTTGAAAGATGATTTTCGCGTGGGAGTGTCAAAGGTAAAGTTTCAAAGGGGTTGTTTGGACATCTTTTAAGTTTTTAACCATTCATTCTCAATCTTTTGTTTTAACCGATTAGGCTAGGGTTCCGGTCAACTAGTTGACCATTTGACCCGATCAATCAACCGGTTAATTTTTTATTCTATTTAAAATAAGGATATATTGCAAAGTTGGTCCCTGTGGTTTGTACGTTTTAGCAATGGGGTCCCTAATCGAGAATCATCGCAATAGGGGTTCCTATTTTGAGAATTTTTTGAAAAATTCGTCCAA
This sequence comes from Erigeron canadensis, assembly GCF_010389155.1. Classification (NCBI taxonomy): domain Eukaryota; kingdom Viridiplantae; phylum Streptophyta; class Magnoliopsida; order Asterales; family Asteraceae; genus Erigeron; species Erigeron canadensis. The sequence goes on along the minus strand of NC_057761.1, from coordinate 33,450,709 downwards.
ATTTGACAAATTCGTTAAAGGTGGCCGCCAATTATCTGGTCATTAGGTATCTAATAGTAATTTATGTGTACTTTAGAATTTTAATAATAGAAATATACCTTATATAAATACTTTTGTTTTAAAAAACTATTTTATATATAAACTTTTGTTATTATATAAGCTTAAATAAATAAAAGATTATATGTTAGGAATTTCATATTTATTACAAACAAAAAAAAATTTGTTCGAATAATATAAATGTCATATATGGTATTTTAGTTATCTATTTTTGAGTAAAGTACACAAAAATTGTTTATATATAAATCAGTTTTCTAAAACAAAAGTATTTATATAAGGTATATTTCTATTATTAAAATTTTAAAGTATACATAAATTTACTATTAGAGACCTAACGAGCAGATAGGTGTATGTTACAATATCTTAAATTAAAAAATATATATATCAAGGTATTAGTTGCAAGATTGGTCTTTGTGATTTTTCCATTTTAGCAATGGGTGTCCCTGTAGGGTGGAAAGTACATAAATACCCCCACAGGTGTATACTTGACGGTCACATTTAACGGATCCGTTAAATTTGGACCACTTGTGCAAAAAAATTCTCAAAATAGAGACCCTTATTACAACAATTCTCGAATAGAGACCCTCTTGCTAAAACGTACAAATCACAGGGACCAATTTTGCAATTAACTCTAAAATAATTTTATGAAAGTGGCTATAAAGTGTAAATTATATATACAACTCAAAAGTAATGTTGGTCCCCCTCACATATTTATTGTAGCTAATAGTACAGTTTCTCAAGCATAACGTACAAATACATAAGCTTACTAAGTCACCCTACAAACCCTCTTGGATAACTATTGATAAGCGTTTCACTTATAAGTCTTCATGGCTTGAGTTCAAAACCTGAGGTTGGTACTAACTTATTTAAACCGCATTCTAGAATATAGTAAAAAAATATTTGGTGGGACCTAAAAAATCCTACACAATCATCATACTATAGCTAAAAGTACGATACTTAACAACTTGGTTTTTACAAGTCTTTAAACTCAATGTACAACTTCTTACCCTTTAGATACAAGGAAGATTATAAAACAGTTTATGAAAAATTAGATAGAAAAATTAGATAGTACATGGAATATAAAAAAAAATGATTGAAAACCGGTTTGTGAAACGGTGGGTATAAGGGGTAGGTGATAAAGACACGTGACATAGTCAGAAACTCACCTACTCCTTTTATAAACCATCCCAATAGTGAGGTTATTCTCCATATATTATATATTAGTCTTCAGGCGTCCATCAAAATACATAGCTTTTAACTTTTGTTTTAATACATATATGCAGATTAAATTTCAATTAATCGAGTTTCTAACAGTTTGTTAGAGCTTTTAATCAAAATAGTCAAATAACTTAGAAATGGTAAACAATTATCTCCTATATGTATATGTATCATGTGACCATGCCTTTTAAACAAATATAATATGACATCAAAAAATGAGAAAGATAAACAATTGCTACAAAGTTTTTATCAACAAATGGCAATGCTTTTACAAAAATAGTTCAGATCATATTCTTGTGAGAATCCAACCTACATCACAATAGCTAAGAAATATCCAACTATTTCATGTTACGGAGTATATGTTAACAAAGACATAGATGCCTAGTCTAACATTAAACACTTCCAAACCTACACCACTGCTTTCGTTACCATCCTAAATACAGTCATGTAAGATGAAATAACAATGCCCAATATATATATATATATATATGTGAAGGTAGCAGTAAGCAAACACAAAAAATAAGTTGGGTGAAAAACCTCTCACATATTTTTTTTAAACCATAAAAATCATAGGGGCCAAGCATATATTTATTCAAAATATTAAAATATTGGTATGTGAGGATTTTTCACTTAAGTTGGGTGCATAACAGCCTCATACGCACTTTTCTCTATATATATGGAGTTTCTTTATTTTGAGAACAATTTTTTTAAGAACCATGAGAATTCTTAAATTATATATTAGCTCACATATTTTTTTGTTCATTCACATGTGAAATGATATAAAAATATATGTTGTAGAAGAAACTTTTTCAAGAAACCTTCAAATTAGCATTTTATGAACTTGTGAGTTAATTTGTTCACGTTTTTTGTTCACATGTGATAAACGGCTATATATAAGGTTTTGAAAAAAAATATATTCTACAACATATGTTTTTACAACATTTCACATGTAAATGACCAAAAAAACATGTGATTTAATATAAAATTTAGAAGTTCTCACAGTTCTTATAAAAAATAGGTTCTCAAAATATATATAGAGTTTTTGTTACAGGATACAAACAAAAATGATTCATCTTCTTCTCTAGACACATGCTATTTTCTACACACATACATCTTTTGTTTTTCTTCCCGTCGTTTCCGTTGTCTAAAAGTAAGGTTTTTCCGGTAGATCTATGGCTATAACAAAGATTAATGGTTGTTTCCATCTTGTCTTTAGAATGTAACGAAGATCTATGGTTCTTTCCATCAATCGTTAAGGTATCTCTGACAATCGGAACAACCATGGCGGTCGCCGGTGGTGGGTTATTCCGCGATGGTGGTGGATGGTGATGAACATCAATATTCGGCGGTAAGAGGCCAGACATGACTAAGCATATCAGATAGCCTATTATTTTGGTTTTTAATATTTTTTTTAGGGTAATAGGGTATTTTAGTAAACATGAGTGAATTCTATTGGAATGTAAAACATTCCTTGGCTATATGGAAGTAATTCTAATTTAAGTGTTTAAAGGAATTTGTTGGAAAGTTTGAGATTCCAATTCCATCATATATCCCAACCAAACATGGTAATGAATAGAATTCACATTCCAATTCCAAGGAATTCCTGAGAATTCCATGAATTAAACACCCCCTAAATATATTTGTTTGGTTTTCGTTAACGGTTTTGGTAACGTCTAAAACCTTAGAGATATATCAACACTTGAATTTCACTTCTTACATTTGGAAGAGTGGATTGTTGGAAAGGTTTTCAAGAATCCTAAGTATCATCTCAGGCAAACGTGGTTTCACATACTTTCCAATTAAATATCATTGTGGTGTCTCAAATGCTAACTACTAACTATTAATTCACTGTTATAAAAATTGTGAAATTTTAATATTAAAAAAAATACACGTTTTACCAAGTGATACATGTTACCAGGGCAGGGGGCCGAAAGAAAAAGGCCAACTAAAAATTATTACTTTATATATATCAAGCACTTAGGTCCGAAACAAAAAGTTGTGTAAGCCCAAGCCCATGGTGTCACACCCCCAAAATACGGGTCAACGGGTGGGGCGTGACTTTCATAATATCACAACACAAGAGTATATTCAACGACTCAAAACGTAGTCGTTTTGTAAACTTTCATTTTATAGAACATAATTATTCAAAGATCCAAATACATTATATGAAATCGAAATAGTCTTGATTTGAAAAAGATTAAGAAAACACATTTAAATTACGAGTCCATATCCTTTAGCAAAGATGGAGCACTAGAAGGTATGGTGGGTAGGGTCTTTATTCAACAAGTACAAGCGAACAACAAGTAGCAATCCGAGCATGACAACATCTAATCACCTGCAATACATACTAAATCGTGTCAACATAAAGTTGGTGAGTTCCTTAGGTTTTAATAAAATGTTTAGCCATGAACCACAAGACATAAGTTAACCATTGCTTTACCACAATGAAGGTAGCCATTGTTAAACAACAATGCTAGGAATGTAAATAGTATACATCTATATAAGCTCATGATACGAAACTGACACGTTATAATTTGCCTCCCGATACTTGTTCAAGGTACCGAATGTTTACAAATATGTATCACCCGTTGGGCTCCCAGCCATGTTTATGTCGGGTGGGGTGTGTCAACCCAAATAGCGCTATTCAACATATCCACGTTTAAATACATAATTAACGTATCATGATTGTGAGGACTTGTTGTGAACATAGTAACTTATAATAGCCTTGTACACCGTTGTGCATGTACTTGTGTTCATAAAAGTAAGAGTATGTATTGCAGCCCAAAATATATAAGTAAGATGGGGCTAAGGATATCTCACCTTTAGAAGGTATGGATGAAGAAAAGGATGAGTTGATTAAGTATGACCTATAGAAGAAAATATAATTTATTTTAGTATCAAATGTTGGTGGAAGATTATTTTTAAAGGTTTTCATCACCCAAAGCTTTATTGAAACTATGGTTTAAAGTTTATTTAGTTGGTTGTTGAGTTTATCATTTAAGATGACAAATAAATATAGATCTTATAAAAGTGTCTTGTATTATTTCCAAATTAAACATATACTTATATATACTTTATATTTATATGTACGTGTTGATGCCGACTAGACCATACATGACACCGGTTCCCATCAATTCAAGGATGTGGTGTTTTGGGTAGGTATAATCGTTTGCATGGACATACTAGTGCACCCAAGACCATACAATCGGTAGGTGTTTTCCCAAGTGCACTAGCGGAAACATATAAGTATAAACATATATATACACATATGAATCGTTTGGATCATTACATACTTGTGCTCATACTTACGCGCGTGCAGTACACTTGTAGTTAAAGCGCACAAGTATGTATTAATATAAATGTGTTATGATATAACATGATTGATGGACATATTAACTATATACTAATGTAAGAATTTAAGATGGAAAATCATACAATCTGTTGGAATTTCTTTCACATGCATTAGATCCAAACAAAAGTATATAATTAATACATCTTAACTCATGTTAATGAGTCCAAGAGTTTACTTGACATTTCTTATTTTTCTTATGTTATCCAATCTTTAGATCCAACATTCTTTATCACATACAAACAAAGAACATGCAAACAAGAGAATAATTTAACTTGGATCTAATATAAAAATAAAAAGAATAAACTTTTTGGTGATGAATCCCAAAGAAAATAATTTTAAAATATACTAGTAATGTAATAGTTAGTAAATCCATTCTTCTCTTGTCTTAAACAATGATTAAAGATTTGAACCCAAAGGCCAAACATCAAGGATGCATAGACAAATCATTGAAGATGATTTATAAGATGAAATAAAAAGAAAATATATGGGTTTACACCCATTACAAATTTGGCCAGCCCTTCATGGAGAAAAAGGGTAGTCTTTTTGGTTTTCATATACATTGTTCTTGCTTTAAGGATTTAGATCTAATGATGTATAAGTGTGTTTGATGAATATAGATGATGGTTTTATTATTCTACTTGTTAGCTCCGAAAATGATATGAAAAGTGATGTTTTTCTTATTTTACACACCCATGAAAACACATTTAGCCTTCCATGATCAAAGATTATTATTAAGTTGATATTAGATGATTTGTAAAGATTTAAAATGGTGGGTTTGTGAGTGAATAAGGCTGCCGAGATTTTCAAGTAGAAAAGGGAAGAGTTTGTGAGTTTTACTAGAAGTGAAGTGTGTGAAATGTTAAGGTAATTATATGGTGATTTTTGGATTGGTTTAAATAGAGTTAGAAGTGGTAATTAAAGAAGCATTTAAGGATTAGTGTAAGTGTAAGGGGAGGAGGTTTTGCACGGCTAAAAAAAAACAAGAAAGAAGTCCAACAATTTCCTAGATGGTATTTTAATGTTTGAAGTAATTGTGTCTAATTAGTTGATTTTTAAGAGTTTTAAATGGAGAATTAAAATGGTTGAGCTACTTACTCATGTAGCCGATTTTTTTTTTGTAAGCTTTTTGGTGGCTTGTGTTGCAATTTAATTTTATTATTTTTAATAGTTTAGTGAGTAGTAAAATTATTTAACTAGTAGGTTAGTTTAAGGTATAATATTTTAATATAAGGTTTATTCTCATCATAATATAAGATTATCAATATAATTATTAAACAAGATAATCATTTTCTTTTATTCAATATTTCATTTGTAATGCATCTTATGCAAAGGTGGTCGACCGAAAACACTTATACTAGTTAACGTTTTTAACGATAAGTTATTTGCACGTAAAGATAAACTAACACATAGTTGCACATACGAGTATAGATACATTTATATATATGAGTATATACATATTTATCAATAATAATCATATTGTACGGTCAAAGAAAGTGGTTTCTCACGAGTCAAACGGACCCCGAATTTTGCCGGATGTCACACATGGTCCATGATGTGACCAATTTATATCCATCGCCCACATCATTATTGGCCTATTTCTTATATGTTTTAAGTCATTTTCGTATGCATTTGACGTGTGGTGTTAGTTGTGTTTTGCAGGATTATTTCTAGTTGATGAACTTGCGTTCTTCGGGTCTACCTTTGCATAGTCCTTTGAGAACGCCACCAAGACGCAGGATCAACTTTTCAGCACCAATACCGTATTCACCTGTAGCTCACCCAACTACGGATTCAGACGAAAAAGGCTTCTACTTAGAGGAATTCTTTAACTTAGCACTTGTTAAAGAGGAGATGGGTGACGAACGACCAAGAGACCCAAATGACATCCGTTATGGTAATCGGGCCCGCACTATTCCTACTGCTCGTGGTTCCGCTATTAGACCACCGGGTATTGATCAAACTTTCAACTTGAAGCCGAATCATCTTAATAGTATTGAGGAGCAGAAGTTTGATGGAAAGGTGAAATGGGATCCGTACAAACACTTAGAGAGATTTGAGAAGTTGGCACGACTTTATCAATATGGCCAAAACCAAATGAGTGCCCTGAAACTTGAGACTTTTCTCATTATTCTTACCAGAGAGGCTGAAGATTGGTTTAATGATCTTCCCGAGAATTCCATTACGACTTGGGACCAACTCAAAGAATTTTCAAATTTTGGTTTAAGTTTTTTAAATTTTGGTTTCAAAGAATTTACGACTTGAGAAGATTGGTTTAAGTTTTAAATTTTCAAAATTTGCTATATAATGCAATTCACACGCACAACGACACAACCGCACTAGGCACAGACACAAATGTTTTGTTTTCCTTTCAAACTTGTTCCTCACGTGAAAGAGATATATTTCCAAACTACCAAGCCATATATTTGTTTCAAAATTCACACGCAGTTTCTCAATCTCATTCATCACTACAAATCTATAATCTACAACATTGAAGCACATGTAAATTTTATAAACCTTAAAAATACTTTTTAGTTATTTTAAAACAAGCATTCAACTGCTATTATTAATATTATTTATTATACAACATAGTTATTTAAATTGTGAAATGATAAAAGTTTTATCAAAGAATTTGCTATAAAGTTTGTTATGGAGTTAAAGCATAGCTAGTAATGTAATATGTAATTTGTGAGTTGTCGTTGAATTATGTATTAGTTTCACTTGTTTTATGTGTTTTGTTAAGAATCACATAAAAGTACTTCAAAAGGAAAAAACCATCATCAAGTGACCGTATTAGACTATAAGTGTAAAATCTTTATATAAAAATATGACTTAGACTATAAGTGTAAAATCTTTATATAAAAATATGACTGGTAAATAAATAACCACCATCGATCTCTACACCTACAATTCATAAAGTAGTTGATTTGGATGGGAGCCCATCGATACTATACATATTTCGGATTAATATTCTAATCAAATAGATAATTAAATAAGAAGAAAATATGAGGTTAATGGGCTATGTCAACCATGTGGTCATAAATTTCCAATAAAAATGATAGGGAACAAGGGAAGACGTTTTTGTGTGGATTCGTATGCAAAGTATGGTAATTGGTTGGAGTATAGTGTGAAAGCGGACAAACCTTTTTACTCGTGTTATTACTTATGTGGTGATTATGTGGGGAATCAAGGTGGAGGTGATTCATTTACATTAAATAATTTAACTTTTGCAACAAATCCGAGAGTTGAGATAAATAAGTTGATGAAATCAATAGATATCACAATAAATCACTCAAAAGGTATATATGAGAATCTAGTAAAACAAAAACAACATATTAAAGTTGCTTTCCACAAACAAGATGATATCGTGGGGCATATGAATCGAATTTGACTTAATGTTACAATTTGTGCTTGTAGATTTTGACTCACGAAATGCTACAATAGATTTTGGTTTGAAATGTGGATTAACTTTTTGTGGTCATGATGAGACTAAAATATCTATTTTCAAAGGAAATTTTTTAGAAAAAATGAATTTCGTTATAGCACTAAAATATCTGAATTCGTCAAGGTTGTATTTAACTTTTTTTTTGTTTATTAAAAACTTAACTTCAAAGGACCACTCACTTTTAATATGCAAATAAACTTATTCATAAGTGTAATACTATTCGACAATTAGAAAATAGCCAAAAAGTCAATAGCCTACCAAGATTTGATTAATTAGCTGTAACATTTGTGAAATTTGACTTTAGTTGACCCGTTAAATATACGTACTTTTGACGTAATTGGTATTAATTAAATGTTATATGATCGAATTTCTCTCGTTATAATCGTTTTCAAGGTGTTTATGTGGATTAATGATCGTATGAATAAATTATGTTCAAGGACTAGTCAAGGATTATTTGGTCGATTTAGTTAGTGATTTAATGAAAGGTTCAAGATTTATTCATAAAGAAATCTAGTTAGTATTCTGTAAGAATTATCCATGGGTTGACCATGCCCAAACCCATGACCCATACCCACTAACCCAACCCTATCCCGAACCAAAGTCTTACACCTCTCTTCCTCTCATTCACTCATTTTACCCATCCTCTCTCTCTCTTTACTTATTGCAAGAAATACATTTGCATCTACCTCTCTCTCTAAATTAAATGCTACAAGTTCAAGGTTTCAAACAAAATTAGGTTAGGGGTTTTCATCACTTTCATCATCGTAACAACATATCAAATTTTAGAGTTTCAAAGTGCAAGGATTCATTCAAATCGGGTCAAATTTGGGTTTGTGCTTTTGGTGAAGATTTGGTAAGTAAAACTCATCCTTTATTCATCATTTTATACTTATAAATTTCTTTCTAGTTGTAACCAAGTTTTTCGAGTCACAAATCGAGCCAAAAGTTGAATTAGGATTTGTAATGGGTCAAAGCGAATTTGAAATTATATTTGATGTTTTGAAGTGAAATCTTGGAACGGATTGTGTTCATTTGAGTTTGTTTATGTCCAAATGTGTGGATTTAAGCTTGAAATCGGGTCCTAGATCCTCCTTGGTCGTCTATGGAGTCAAAATGGGTGTTTTGGGGGTGTTTGGATCGTGCTGGTGCAGAACTGGGTGGGTTGCGGGGGAACTAGACAAGTTGCGGCGCAACTTAAATGTCTGTTTTCAGGTTGCGGCGCAATTGGGGGCTTCAATCACTTAACTTTTTCCTAGCTTCGGCTCTAGCATCCTAGGATCGTCTCGTCCTTTACAGAATGTCCTTTTATGACCTTATTGGTGTTCTACACAAGACAAAAAATTCGTTCAAAGTCGTGAGTCACTTTTGGAACCAAACTTGAGTTTTAAGTCAAACTATACACATATATACATATATCTTTTGATCCGTAAGTTCGTTTTAGATGTATGACCTATCGTTGGAATCGTGAGAGAGTCTACTTTCTCATGGTATCATCCTTTCGAAGTGAATCCATTTCTACTTCTAAAAATGTCTTGTCAAAGTGTCTTGTTCTTACTCAAAAAAGTTGTTTAAGCGTTCGTGGGTTTGTGACTCAATTTAAACTTACTAAATCAACTTTTTTAGGGTTATAGAGTTGACTTTGATGATATTGTGATATACATTTATAGGTTGTGGACTCGTAGCGGTTGTTGAGCGTTTATAACTCTTTGTTAACTCGTTATTGTTGCTTGGAAACCAAGGTGAGTTCGTAGCCCTTTCTCTTTACATGATTTTGGGGTGAAAAGTGTACAACATGTCTTTTGGGTTGTTGATCGTTATGTGTTCGTTTGCTTTGTGGATCAAGGTTGTATGATTGTTTGGCTAGTTTATTAAGGTTATGTGTTCGTTTGCTTTGTGAATCAAGGTTGTATGATTGTTTGGCTAGTTTATCAAGGTTATGTATTCGTTTGCTTTGTGAATCAAGGTTGTATGATTGTTTGGCTATGTTATCAAGGTTATGTGTTCTATTGAATTGTGAATCAAGGTTTTATGGTTGTTATGCGTTCGTATCAAGGTTATGAGGTTCATTAAATGATCCAATCAAGGTTTCAAGGCTTGGTGATCGTTTAACGATCCCAATTATGAGATCATTTAATGACCCAATCAAGGTTTCAAGGTTGTGGGATCGTTTATCGATCCAAATCAAGGTTTCAAGGTTATATGATCATTTAATGATCTAATTATGTTCGTATCAAGGTTAAACGATTGTTATCCCGACACTTGTTTCTTATAGTCAAAACCTACGAACTCACCAATTTTATGTTGACGCATTTTAGTACACTTTTCAGGTAATCAAGTGAATCAAAGACGTGATGGATGATTGCATTGCATGTGATAAAACCGAACTTGGACTTTTGTGACTCCGTGATTCATTGTACCCGTTTATGGGTTATGCCTAGGATCGTTAGCCATCATTTGAACTATCTCTTTTGTAAATTATTGATGGTGTTGTGCTCCTTATGCATTATTTGATCTGATATTTGTAATTTTACTTAAATTGTGTCGGATTACTTTAATCCTTGAATGCATTTAGTAGTCTCTACATAATTTCCATGTTATGCTGAGCTTTTCTTTTAACGCCCCATGTTTCCACCTAGTTGGGGTGTTACATTAGCCCTGGTTAGACTATCATTTAAAAATGATTAGCTCTCATATCTTCCTATTTTTCCTTTGACTTGTTATCTCCCACCTAATTTATACGGATAAAAAAAATAAAAATATAGCCTCAAAGTAGTAATTAGTAAGTTGTTTGACCTGTGAATCAGACAATCAGTCCATATATATATGCAGCAGTCGATGGATAAATGTTAAAAACAATCACAATAAGAAGTTAAAATATGTTGGAAACTAAGTATAATAATACACGTAATTTCTTAGATATATTACAATACGATAGAAAAAGATGAAGCAATAAATACAATAACATAATGGAATAACTATATAAAATTAGCAACTCGAAAGGTTCCTGCAAAACAAAAGAAACGTAACAGAACAAAGAAGGACCGGGCTTGTGTTTGACACAATTCCCTTAAACTTTCATGACCGAGATTGCAAAGGAGAGAATGTGTGTGTGCTATGAACGCTGTATTTTTGTCACAAGTCCATGATAGGTCCTTATATACACAAAGTTGAAACTGATATCATAAATTGGCTATAATGGTAAGTACACAAATTGATATTAAGAATTTTGACCCAAAAACCCGTTTTCTGCACCCCCTATGCGCGGGTAGGAGCCAGAGTAAAACACGAAACAAGATCTTGACATAGCTTAGAAACTTCCACTTATAAACTAGTGAAAGTTTAGATCCCACACCAATGTGGGACAAATGTTTTTCAACTCCAACTTATGCACCAAACACACAACTTTGAGACTCGATATCTCATTCACCTTTAACCCAATTTGGACACATCTTAGTTTGTTGCGTACGTAGCCTTGGCCAGAGACTACAAAACACACTAAACGGTTTTCGATATATGTCACATGACCATATATTTATTGATATCCAAAATGGTGAAAAAAAGTTTTTTTTTCCCCAACAAAATAAAGCTTAAGTAACATGATAGAAAGCCACAAGTTCAAATTCAACCACAATAGATGTCTTTTTGAAATACGTACTGTCTAGCTTATCAACTTTTCTACACATTAAATATGTATAAAGCATTAAAATATTAAGGTAAAAACCATAGTGATATAAATATCCATTTTTTTTGTTCTGTTCAAAAACTGAAAGAAATGATTAATACTATCATCTTCACATTTTTGTGTACTAACCTAATCATCAATATACTTCTGGCCACGGGTGTTTCAACTGTCAAAGTTGGCGAGTCACTAAACGTCACTTCGCGACTTGTTTCCCCTAGTAAAAACTTCACATTTGGATTTTTCACTATCCCTGCGACTAGCCACACGTATTTAGGAATTTGGTACACGAATGATGATAAAACCATGAAAGTATGGATAGCGAACCCATCTACACCAATTGTGTCAAGCGTTGATCATGTCTTCATGATCAACGCCAACACGTACTGGCAAGTTCACCAATGATAGTGAAAGAATTGAACAACCCTTGTAAATATCAATGATAATAAAACCGGTCAGGGTCCTACTTTGAGTTGGGAAGCCACTGAAAAGGCGTCTCAAAGAATGATGATTAGACGACGAGGCCAACCATATTGGAGTAGTGGGGACTTAGATAATGAAACATGTCCATATCTTGCATTATTTAATGGGCTGGATAGTCTGTACCATTACAATCTCACTTAGGTATATGATAATTAGGAAAGATACTTCAGTTACAATATCCTTGAAACAGTATCTAATGCTCAAGCCATGTGGTATTTGACTCCACGAGGCGAAATAATGGATGGTTAAGTTATATGAATATCAATATGTATTGGACACCGGAGTTATGTTATGGGTTTGATTCTGGTAATGGGTGTATGGATGATCCTAATTCGCCTTGGTGTAGGAGCGAGCATGATAAGTTGAATGGATATTTTAAACCTGGCGCAATACGGGTGCATGATTTTAATACTAGTCTAAGTATTAGTGATTGTATGGTGAGGTGCTGGAATAACTGCAATTTTATCGGGTTTGCCTCAGCTCACATCAATGAAACCGGCTGTTCTATATGGAGGGGAAATAAATCAGCCAGTAAGTTTATAATTGATCCACAAGAAACATTTGGGTTGGCATATGTACTTATATCTCCAACGCCATATAAAGGTAATCAACAACCCCGATTAATTAAATGATTTGTGGGTTCATTGTTCTTCAGTTAATTCTATTGATTTACTATCCGGGTTCTTGATTTATACAGATATTACCATCATTTGGGCACCAGCCGTTGCTGGCTTTCTTCTACTTTTCTTTTGCTTTGGTTTAGTGTGGTATCTTAACAAGAGAAAGCATAGACGAGAAGGTATGGCACTTGATATCAATGTTAATTTGGTTACAGTTTGTGAGCTTTATAGTGATTGTGATTTTAGAGGAGAGACAAAAAAGAGACGACAAATATCTCCTTCAGCTGATAGCTTCAGAAAGTTTTAATAGTTCAAATAATCTTGAAAACAACGGCAGAAAAGGAAGTGACTTGATAGTGTTTGGCTTTGCTTCTATAGCAGCCGCCACAAATGACTTCGCCAACGAAAATAAACTTGGACAGGGTGGTTTTGGACCTGTTTATAATGTATTTTCAACTTTCATACATTTCGTATTTTTATATCTGCTAGTATCTTCTTTGCAGTCTGACGAAATGAGATATAATATGTATGTGTTGGAAATAGGGGAAACTTAGCGATGGAAGAGAAATTGCAGTCAAGAGGCTTTCAAAAACATCAGGACAAGGGCTTTTGGAATTCAAGAATGAGCTTGTACTTATTGCCAATCTTCAACATACAACTCTTGTACGGGTTCTAGGTTGTTGTATTCGTGGAGAGGATGTTAATTTACGAATACATGCCCAACAAGAGTTTGGATTTCTTCCTCTTTGGTAAGAAATGATCAAAAGAAATGTCTGTCATGATTTGAAATTCGATACAAGTCTCAGCTTTATTTTATCTGAGTGACAAATATGGTTGAACAGATGAAACCAGAAAGGTGCTACTAAACTGGCCCAAACGATGGATTATCATTGAAGAAATTGCTCAGGGCTTGCTCCATCATGTGTATGTATACGGACTCTCTGGAGTGGTTAAGGATGTATAAGTTTCCGGTAGCCTTAGGCGTTGATGGAAACACAAGATTAGGTTGCTGTTCTCGCATCCAAGCAGCTTCATGTTTCTGTTTACCGACGTCACTAACTTCATCGACAGGTTGTTATTGCGCGCCATTATCTTTCTCTATCTCAGATTCAAGTGTTTTTTTTCCTTGAATCTTAGAGGCACTTTCTTGACTGGTGGTTTTTGATGCTGATTCACTTGAAACCAATATTTTTTTTCTCATGAGCAACACCTTTAACTGGCCCTAACCTCGAGTCAAGTCTGTTGAGCAAAAACACTTCATAGTCATTCAAATCTTAGCTAATGAAGTGAAATAAAGCAGAGGTTTTATTCTTAGGATGTTGTGATTCATCTAGGAATCATAAGTTTTGATTTTTGAATGGATTTTCATAAAAAGTTGAAATTGACTAGTGATTTTGATTATGTAAATGATTGATATGGATAAATGGATTTTAACTCATGAATAGAGTGGGTTAGATAAGTTCATTTAGATGTATTAAATTTTAATTAAAGCTTGGTTATGTTAGAAATTCACTAACTAGGAATCTAGGATTCTGACCTAGTGACCTTAGTGATTAACTGTGAAGTTTGACTTTAAAAGTCAATCTGGTCAATGTGATTACAGGCTGAAAATCAGTTGTTGGCACCTTGTGGAGCTGTTATTAAAATGATTGTTTAGGTGCTAATAGGAGGTGATCACATTTGAACTTCCAATCCTAAAGCATTATTAAACGGGTAAATTCTTATGGTTACATGCTCTTATATGATTTCTTGGCTTTTCACATCAATGACCGTTAAAAACTATAAGTGTTCTTTTTTTCATGTCACTTTTGATATTCACACCAAACATGAACCATTCTCTTAAGGTTTTCACACTTTAATTGATCATAGTTTCATTATAAAAGCATAACCAAGCCATAACTCAAATACACAACCAATTATACATTACTCCTATAACTTAACAAGATTTACTGCCAAATTTGATCCCATTGTTCCGACTATGTCAAAGATTATCAGTTCATTGCTTTTGTGGCTTCCGTTTTTGTTGCTTATCACTTCGGCCGTTGAATCTCAAGCTGATGCGAAGAAACCTCCACTAAATAGACTATTTCTTGGAGCCATACCGAAGAAAGTGAGATGCACATCTCCTTTGTACCCAAAATGTTTCAATTTGTGGCACTTTTGTCCTGCTGCATGTTCAACAAACTGCTATGTGGATTGTGTTTCCTGCAAACCAATTTGCAGTAAGTTATTTCTGAATTATCTATCCATTTACTTCAATTAACTAATTGATTTTCGAAGTCATTTTGGCATAACATTGCTCAAGATCGACTTGTGCTTTGTTAATTTATGTAAATAATTAACAAGGATTTGTACATTAAATAAAATTTTGTCAACTTTTAACATGTTTGACATCCTTATTATTTACTAGTATCATGAAACTAACATCATATTACTTGTTTTAATCTTGAAGATTGTAATGTACCCGGAGCAGTGTGTCAAGACCCACGGTTCGTGGGAGGAGATGGTCTAACATTCTACTTTCACGGACAAAAAAATCAAGATTTCTGCCTAGTATCCGACCCAAGTCTCCATATCAACGGTCACTTCATTGGAAAAAGAAACCAAAAACTTACTCGTGACTTCAAATGGGTCCAATCAGTAGGAATCATGTTTGACAATCACAAACTCCTTGTTGGAGCCAAGAAAACATCAATATGGGATGATAACGAAGAGCATCTATATATATCATTTGATGATACCCCACTATCTCTTGATGGGAAAAACTGGACATATCAAAATTCATCTTTACTCATCACTAGAACAAGCCCAACTAATGGTATAGCCATTGAAGTGCAAAATAGCTTCAAGATTACAGCCGCAGTGGTCCCCATTGGTGAACATGAATCTAAGATACATGGTTATGATATCACAAAGGATGACTGTTTTGCACATTTGGAGTTGGGTTTTAAGTTTTATAACTTAAGTGATGCAGTAGATGGAGTTTTAGGACAAACTTATAAAACAGACTATGCAAGTAAGATTAACGTTAGGGCGAAAATGCCTGTAATGGGTAACGTGCCTAAATACTCGACATCTCATATATTTGCTACTGACTGCGCCGTCTCGCAGTTTAGTCGCAAGGACGAGACTCGGGTGAAGGGATCGGGTAAGGTGTTCTAGTTCTTCTGTTGCGAAATTTGCTTGTACTAAATGTAAGCCAAAATAAATAAAACTTGAGTTATGTTTGATACTTAACTTAGTCCTTTTTTTTAATGTTTGATTGAATACTTTTTGTCAACATAAATTAAAACTATGGGAAAGTTATACAACTTTAAAATCATGGAAAACTCATTCAACTTCAACAAAAATTTCAAGCAAATTAAATTAAGAATTTTGCATCACGAACTCACGAAGAAGGCTGGTATATCCAAAACTTTAACTCACACTCCATATTAATAATTTATATTGGATGTGCCTTTTAACTTGTTTTGATGGTAGTCCGTCCCTACTAAGCGATCATCTCCTTAGACTAAACGGTACGAGACTCTTGGAGAATGGGGTCTTTTACATATGATGTCAACTAAGCAAAGGGGTTCTTAAAAAAAGTGTGGTATGAGGCATCTTGACACCATAGAGCATCTCTTGCCATGTGTCAAAACCAAATGATTAATATTTTTTATTTTAGTATTTTACTTATATATTTAAAACTAAATATACATAAATAAATATAACTTAATTTCAATTACATAAAAAACTACTCGTATGAGATAATTTTTTAAAACTACTCGTACTAAAATACATAAAGTAAAGATATCATGTATAAATATAAATCTTTGAATAAAATAAATAAAGATAACAATAAAATCCATTACAAAATAAAGAAAAGATAAAAGGAAAACTCAAAGGGGCAAAGGGCTATATACAAAAAGTTTTAGGGGTTAAAGGTGAAAAAAAGCAAAATTTAAAGACCACATACAAAAATTTAGTTGTCTTCATCTACAATTTGCAGATCGATGGCACAATTATATATATTAACATATATATATACCTTTGCAAGGAAAAAAAAAAAAAGCAAGACGAAAACTCACTCTTATCCCTACCTCTTTTCTCTCTCACCTTTAAATTTCGAAAGGCACAAAAAACAAGTGCAATTTTTGGGCGTTTGTTTTGGTTTGTCGACCACCTTTTGACCAGTCGGAACGCGACATCGGGACGATGTACACGGCGTTTAGCAGCCGAAACTCCTCCCCCACCCAAAAAAAACGCTTCACACCGTATGGTCTTATATGTCACAACTCACAAATCATTGTTAAATTTTATTTTATTTATTAATGAATGAAGTCCGAATTAAAAGTTATACTTTTTCATATCAAAAATTCACATTTTGATTTTTATAATAAGTGTATAACTATTTAATGCATTTTAACAAAAGCCATTAAAGCTTCGTTTAACAAACTTTTTTTCTAACAACACGATTTTATTAATAAGTCGATAAGGCGCAGAACAATTACAGATTCATCAAATAATCTGGGCTAATAAACAATCCATACAAAAGACCCTTTTAACTATTGTTGAATTCTAAAGAGCACAATTCGTATATCATTGGGGTCATTTAACAAAACTTTTGGTTTTGCTGATTCTTTAAAGAACATTTCTTTAACTTTATAACAGAAAAACACAATTTTAAAAATAATTGTTTGTCTTTTCAAAGTTTCAAACAAATGACCCAATGTGTGTGTAACATGAGAGTACAATGTGTACTACACATTTGAACAAGTACAAAGATACGTCTAAATTGGATTTGCATTTGAAGAACCCAACTACCTTCTCATCGTTAGGTAGATTTGGTGGTATTTCTCCCCTAATTCACTTCTTTTTGTTTTTTCTTTCTTTACTTTTATATAATTTTAATGGAGGTTTTATTTCATGTGATTTTTAAGCTATAAAAAGGTATTCTCCAACCTTGCATTGGAAATATGTTGTACGTGCTTGTTACTCTAATGTTTCCCTTCATTCAACTAATAAACCTAAAACTTTTGTCTAACCATCGATTGCAAAAGAGTCTCTCGAGTCATGGTGGACATAGCAACAGCAATATCTTCGACTAGGTTCAAAACTAAAATTAATAGTGTTTATTCATAAAGTTAATAGTCCATACGTAGAATTATACTAATGATATACTAAAGTTATATAAAAATTATCTAAAAGTTATAAAGAAAAAAATTCCTCGACCCTTCGGCCTAAGATAGGTCCTCGACAAAGCTCGAGCTTCTAATAATTGCAATACTAAGACCTTTTTAGTCGTCTTTTAGCTGTCACGTCATATTTATATAAATCTTTAAAATCCTTACACATCCTTGAAATTCTTTATTTTACCTCCATTTATACAAAAATCTTTATAAATATTCTTAGATCTATATACAAACAAAAATAAATATATTGAAGATTGTTGGTGCAGTTTCTGTGCATTAATTATTGTCCGTTGTAATGTAATTGTATAGGCTGTTGAAGTTCATGCTGACGTCATCTATAGGGCATAGATCTCTACCCAATCCGTTGAATAGTTTTTGTCTAGACTCAAACCATTAACTCGAAATTGTAACTTCATTATTGTTTTTATAGGCTGATTCACGAGCTGGGCTTCAACCAAATTCGTGAGCTTTGAACATCTCCATACGAACTAGTTCGTTCGTGGTGACATCATCACAATACAAAAACTATTCAACGGATTGGGTAGAGATCTATGCCCGTGTGCACCATGTAATTCATTATTATTTGTCGTCTCTTTGATTGTAATCCGTAATAATTGAGATGTTTTCTATACGGATTAGCTATTGTAATGTAATCGGGATGACTGAATAATAAATGAATTCGTTTTATTTCTGTTGTTCTTCATTCGATTCATGTGTATATGTTCATATTTATTCAGAAAACTCAAACACGAATCTAAGTGGATTCTACACACTTAGATCTCGTTAAGTCTTGATTTACGATCTCCATGTCTTTAGATTTACAAAAAAAAATAAATAATTTTAGACAAAAGTACAATGAACAACTAAAGATATCCATGAGCATATTAGGATTTAGCATCGGACTATTGGAGTCTGGAGATAGTTGAAACTTTAAACGACCTGATTTGTTAGAATAGAATTTGACAAATTAAAACCTCCTAGAAATAACAGAAAATGTAACAAAGTCAACAAAAAATCAAAAAACAATTTAAAAAGAAGGAAAAAAAAAAAAAAAGTAGATATGTCGTGATAGCTGACGACTTATCAACCGGCCGTCACCAAATCAACACAAAAACGTGAAATATATATTATCCTTTTATTTATCTCTCCTTTTACCCCCCTTATATTTATATATTCCCCACTTACGCCCATCAATCCATCCATCCAATATTCGTTATTACTATTATTGTTATATCTCCTTTGTATCTTCCAAAAATCAAATCAATTTCTCAAATTCCTATCAAATTCAACTATGTCTCAGGTAATTATGATCTGCTTTATAATTCTGTATTACTTTCTGTGATCGGATTGATGATCTCGTATATGGATTTACTGTTAATCCTTAGCTTTTATTATATATTTCTATATCTATGATTATATATGTTGTTTGAAATTGACTTTTTGGTATGTTGAATATTTCGTGTTCAAAACTTGGATTAATCTAGGATAGGTCTTAATGAAGGAGGCCCTTTGTGCTTCCGTCTGACTCGAAAAGAGCCTTAACGTTTATGCACCTAAATTGCATAGGTGAATTGACGTTAAGGCCCTTTTGAGTCGAAGCAAGTACCAAGGGCTTTCCTTAATTCCCCATTAACTCTGCCTGAACATAGCCTTATTATAGTAGTTATAATATACTTATATATACGGTGGATGAGAACCAACTTAAAATGAGAACAAATGATAACATTTAAAAACTACTTTTTGATGCATTAAAAGTCCATAAAATTGACATAGTGCATAACTAATTATCATTATTTAAGTGTTTACAACACATGGATCCGTCAAAATCGGAAAAAATCACGTTTTTTGTTGGATGCATCATTTTGATAATATGCATCCAAGATGGATGCACAAAACAAAAAACATGATTTTTTCGATTTTAAAGGATCAATGTGTTGTTAAACACTTAAATAATGATAATTAGTTATGCACTATGTTAGTTTTATGAACTTTTAATGCATCAAAATGATGTTTTTAAGTGTTCTCACCATTCTTATATTAAAAGTGTTCTCACCGGAGTGTTACCCCTTATATATATATATATATATATATATAAGGTAGTACTCCCTCCGTCCCATTTTAGTTGTTTGTTTCAAAGTATGTGCCCACTTTTAAAAGACACATGGTTGCTTATTATATTATAAGTTTATAACTTGAATTACTTACCATTGTTACAATATTTAAAATATTGAAAAACGCTAACTACAGCCTTAGGGGTTATAGATATATATTTAAAATTTTGTTTTATTTGTGGAGGGAGTAGTATTTATTGAAATACAAATCTAAATTTTTGCTTTTCAAGATGATATGATCTTTAATAGGAGCATTGACGACGTTTTTTTTTTTTTTTTTTTTTTTTTTCTGGACTGTTGTTTTGAAACCTGTAAGCTCTTGTGATGAACACTTCCCATATGACAATCTTAACATCACTTTCAACATTAGACTTATAAGTGGTATCGGTAGATATATATGGAGAATTAAATGTTTAATAATGATTTAATATGATACGGTTTGCTTAGGGCAATGATTAGCGGATTCTATCAATACGTCGCTCTGTACAAAGTATCATCTAGAAGTGACTGATGTTTGTGAATTGGAATTAAGATAAAATCCCAAATAATGTTTGTCGAATTTGTTGTGCTAAATTTGTTAGGATTTTAAGATATGTGTTCCACATTGGTTGATAACTAGTGTTAGCTCAAATAAAAATGATCCTTCTTTTGGAATTGAATTGATGACTTTTAACATTATTTCATTCACTTAATTATACTTTTTTAGATTGTAAGTTTCTAAAGTTTATTTTCTTATATGAGAGTTCAGCTGTCTTGTTAACAAACCTCATGGATGTGTTAAAGTAGACCATGTTAATACCTGATAATATATAATGTATATAACTGGTGGCAATATATGTGAATGCAGACTGTTGTTCTTAAGGTTGCTATGTCGTGTGGTGGCTGTTCTGGGGCCGTGAAGAGGGTTCTTGGCAAAATGGAAGGTTCGCCATTCATCCTTTTATCTAATAAAATGTTCACTCAAGAATTGAGCTTAAATTTGATATATCATTTAAATCTAAAGTGTATACAACGAATTATATTGATCTTGTAAAAACTATTTTTTTCAGGAGTGGAAAGTTTTGATATTGATATGGAGCAACAGAAAGTGACTGTGAAGGGTAACGTTCAGCCAAATGCTGTTCTGGAGACTGTTTCCAAGACTGGAAAGAAAACTGAGTTCTGGCCAACTGAAGGAGCTTCAGCTACTGCTTGATTATGTGAACTAAAGGTTTATGGATCTCAGTATTAAGTTCTATAGATTGTTGTCTCTTTTTTTTTGTGTGTGTTTTTGTTATTCTGTAAATCTAAATCCGTTCTATATGAATGTAACATTTGGTAATTTGCAATTGAATAAATGCAAAACATAATTATTGTCTTGGGAATTCTTGGACACATTTATTTCATGTCTCATGGTGCTAGGAAAGTTGTATGTGGTCATTTTTGTGGGGTGAATAATGGCTGGTTCCAACTGCCAAGATGGCACCCGCCACCCGGGGCCTAGGGTATCTCGGTCAATCTATAACTTCTTTTGTCTAGATTCTTGGTGATCCCGTTAAGTTTTAACAATATAACTTATCAAAAGTGTTGCCACCAAAACTTTTTTTTTTTTTGACTTCAACCCCTCTGCTTAACATTGGTTGTTTTTCAATGAAGAGCCCAAGATATTAGAAAGATAAACCACCAGTCCGCCATGAAGGTAGCCTAGTAAGATGTCTTATGTCTTCAAGAGGTCTCAAGTTCTATACTAATTAAAAAATATCTTGGAAATGGAAGAAAGGGTTGGAAAACGGTCATGAGGAAACCTTGGTTAAGTCACGTAAATCTAAGTCAAAGACTCAGCATATCCCGGGAACATAAATAGGGATAAACATAGAATAGAGAGAAAGAAAAATAAAATAAAATCCCACCATTTAAAGTACAACAGAATCCTTTATGTTATGGTAACATTACATAACAGATGAGTAGGCCGAGCATATGTTTGAGGCTATATGTACTTTATCTGGTATTCAAATCAAACATTAATGCAGCAAAGTCCTGCTTCCAAGAAATAGATGAATTCATATCTTTAATGATATTCAAGAACAAATAACGTATTTACATGACCTGAACTCGTGACGCCCCATCAAAGGTTACCAATAATGCGAGTGGCAAAAAGACTCGATCTTTCCTATATAATCTATACCAAGAATTGAAGAGAACAAATAAATTTTCCCATAATAAAATGTCACACAATGTAGGTATTTTGGGAGCTCTTTGGACCCCGTTTCTTTCGTGGGTTGGAGGTGATCATGCTAGAAAAGGCAGTGACAAGCTCAGTATCCTCATCTGTCATCAAAATCTTGGCTTTGCTTGGGTCAGCAAGGAGTAGTTTAGACACAAGATATCCCGCAATTGTCCATGTTTGAAATAATCGTGACTGTTTTCCTATGAATCTCCCTCTTTTAGTGTCATAGTATTCAGGCCACTTGTCTTGAGCCAATCTCCCCTCTGCTATCTTGACCGCTCTCTCTGCTATTTCGGGTCTGTCCATCTTGATGCAGGCCACCGTAAGCTGTATATCAAAATCCTCGTATCAGTTCATCTATTATTGGAAGTATAAATTGACTTTTAAATCTGGTCTTTGAGAGCATAAAGAGGGCCTTATAATTCATAAAGAGGGTCTTAGAATTCAAACTAGATATCGGATGAAAGTGGTATGACAACCTCAAACCCCGGTCCCATGGAGAGAGTATTCTATTTGAGTTTCGGAAAAGAAAGGAGAGTATCATACCAAATCCCATCAATCGAATCACTTTTTCGAGAAATACGAGATATCTAAGTCATACAAGTAAAGAGATCTATTCATTGATAAGAAATGTCGAATTAGATCTGTACAATTTCTCAATAAAGTAAGAAAATTTCATATCTTTCTATATAGAATCTAATTTAAATCGAACTCAACAAATTTGCAACAACGTAATGCCCAAGATTGTTTTAGCTGTCAAAGTTAAGGGACCTGTGTTCTATTACGACTTATAATCGCAAGAACTAACTTTTAAAGTGTAACTGAACAGTAATCTGATTATCAAAGTACTTGATGGGTCAAATAATCATGCAATAAGTTGATTAAGGTGATTATGTAATTGTAAAATAAGCTTACCAATAAACCCCAATTCATTTTGGTCAATTTCCTAAAAATTTATTTAATTCCTCAAACTATCACTATTTATCAAAGATTCAAACACATGATTATCTTCTATTTGCAACTTCAAAAGGCTGAATCATATCCAAACAATATTTTCTACCACCGTTTTAGTTCTTTATACTGCCGATTATCTATTCTAATATGGTTTATACAATACCACATTATCAAGTGGAATCCTGATCATGATTTCTCAGATATTTACAATAAACATGATGATCAAACAAACCCCAAAAGACTGATACCGTTTCAGAAACATGTATGTATGTACCTGCCAAAGCAAAGTAGGCCATGAACCTCCATTGTGGTATGACCAAGGCCTGCATATTATAAAAAATTTAACAAATTGTATAGGATTCGATGTTTAATAAAATGTCGCATTAGGATAGAGAGATTACGTGTTCTTAGGATCACTACCAGTGATAATCTGCCATTCCTGACCTTCGAGAGCAGGATAACAAATCTTGAAAGGCATATCAGCCACTAAATCTGCCCATTTAGCTTCAATAAGATCCAAAATGGCATGAGATTGGTCAACCGTAACTAGACTGCTGACTACTGACCAAAAGTTTCCCAGTGAGAAAAAACGGAAGTCCATATGAGCCGGTTGTAGGTTTCCAATAAGGTATCCTCCTCTATTTGGCATCCATTCTACCAGCCATGGAGGTATTTGATCAGGATAAATGTTGAATTTGTTGACAGCATCATAAGAGTACTCTTCAGTCTTGTAACGGTAGATTTCATTAAGTTTCCGCATATCTATCCAGTAATATTCTCTTATGTGAAATGATAATGCAATAAGACGGTTGTGTAAGGCTCTAATGAGGTCTGCAGATCCATCCTCTGGTGCAAGCATTTCCCGTGCACACATTAAAGCAGAATAAAATAACGCCTGAAAATATGAATCAATTTGGGTTATAGGCTTATAGCCTGTTCATAACAGGTCAAATGAGTAAGAGGACAAAAATTTAGGCAGAAATTGTATGGGTGGGTCAAACGGGTGAAAGCATCAATGAATACAACCTGTTAAATTTCTTTGTTGAAAAGAACTACATGGTTATTGTAGTAATATAGTATAGTAATCGGATTTAACTATTTTTTTTATATAAGAAGGGTTTCAGGGTAAGCAGGCCCAGTACCAAATATTACCAGTGGTCACCTATTGACCAACCTGCCTCGTGTCTTGTGAAAACTACAGCACCACCCATTTTTGGTAAGTTCTCAACTTAAATTACTTACAGAAGATGCTTTTGTTTTGTCTTTGTTGAGGAATATTCTAGATATAAAATCTTTTTGAACTGGGTGTCAAAGTCTAACATTAAAAGTTGAATTTTTTGAAGAACCTGGATTTCGAGAGGGTGGCCATGAATACCCATACGGCGATCAATCATGCAAGGACCATCAGCTACCAACAAAGTAGGAAACATATCAAAACCATCGGCAAGACATAACTTCAAAATCATTTTGATTCCAGTTTGTACATCAATTCTCTCCTGCAGTGACATATCTCCAGAACTTTTTCCATATGCACGTAACAATATAATCCACCATAATCCTGGTACAATTATTTAGTAAAAGAAAGTGAAAATGTTGGTTGATTTTGGTTCAAGTACTTATAAATTGGTCGGTTTGGGTTATATATTATCTTAAACTGAATCAGACGAAAAAAATATCTAAAAGGGGGACGAGTCAACAGGGCTGAAGTCTCCAAAGTTTGGGCTGTACTTCGAATCATATTTAACATCATAACTTGTTTTTATCAAATATTAAGAAAATTACTGTAAACATATTGTTTTTTTGTATTTATACTAAGAAACACATTAGCATAACATTTACCAGAATCAACAGGGGCAACACGGCCAATTGCAGCCTCTCCAAAATCAGGGTCTAATACTTCTTCCGTCGCAGAGTCATCACCCTCAAGTGGTACTGTACGAACCTTAAAACTAGCAGGCATCAATCCTTGACCAGGACTATGACAATCCATCGTTTTCTCCCAGCTCTATGGCACAAGAAAATTAAACTAAAATTACTTAGTCTAAAATTTTCATAACCCAAATGTCTAGCAATTCGGAAACACATGAAACAATTACAACAAAACTATTATTTGAGATTTTGTAACAAATCCATTCCTCCCACATGGATAAAGAGTACCAAGTCTAAGAGGGGGAGCTTTGAAGTTTCAACAACCAGTTCCACATAGATAGAGAATGCGAACTTTGAGTACCATTCAAAAGGCTAATTGCATAAATAGTTGAGTAGCTTTAGATGCGTTTCTGCTTTGAGTAACCAACTTATTCTAAAGGGAGGCGGGGGACCCATCAAAGTCTCGTCAATAAGTCTGCATGGTTCTCACTAAAGATAGGTGGTTTTCAGACACCACTTCAGAGTGAGAAAGATTAACATGGTCATAGTTACCTTGAATTAAATTTTGAAACTTCTTTTTTTAGACAACCAAAAGTTGGTTGCAAAAACAGAAGGTGTCCCTAAACCCCATAATAAGCTTCAACTTCCACCATATTTTAAGTTGTAGCATTTCTTTGTGAACAACCTATATAAAAAAAAAAAGCAGGGCAAAAGAAAAGAAACCTATGAACTACCTGCAATTGAAGTGTGTGAAGGATGAAACTGCGGACAATATCATACTCTCCTTTTAACAAAAAAGCTATACCAGAAGGTATGAAGTCACGGATGAAAACTTGATCATAGTTAAGGACACCGGTGCTCGTTGGGTCATTTGCAGCTATCGTTCCAACAGGACTACCACAATAGTATATTATAGATTCTCGCAGCAGGTCCCACGCTTCATCCTCGATCATATCAACACTAGTGTTAAGTACTTTCTTATCAGATAATGTAACCTCTTTTTCTTTCTTGAATTGAAGAGCATTCTCATAATCCATGAGATCTGGTGAATTACCCGTCTGTTGAATTGTATTAAACTGTTTGGTATTATTTAGAATCCATGAACCACTCTCATCCTCGGTAGTAAATTCACTAACACTTTCAGCATTTTGGCAATTACATCTCGAATTTTGGAAATGTCTATTACTGGTTTTCTCATATGGCATACTAGGAATTCTAGGGAAATGGTGATAAACATTTCTGCTTTTGAAGATGCTTGAGCACTTAAAAAACCCAATGACATTTGAGCCGGCGCTTCTTTTGCATTTAATGATGGAACCACGAGAATATGTTAATTCAGGCTTAATAAAAGGTGTAACCCCATAAAACACTTGTAGCATTGCTTCAGAACCCATGGCAACAGCTACACTGCTGATGTGCAATTAATAACCAAACAATTAGTATTAAAGTTAATCACTCTGATCCTCTACTTCTGTTTGATAGCTATTAAAAACATCAGACGGAAAAAGAATTAAAAAAAAAAGGTATAAGAACTTTATTCTATCAAAATATCAAGAACCTCTAAAATTGGGTATTTATATAAAAATAACTTCTAATGTGTGATTACTGATTAGTAACTAAACAATTAGTATTAAAGTTAATCACTATGGTCCGCTACTTCTGTTTGATAAGCCTATATGAAAAATCATACTGGAAAGAAAAAAAAAAGAATTTTATTGTGTCAAACTTCAAGAACCCCTGAAATCGGTTCTTCATATAAAGATATCATACATTAGCTAAAAACCAAGTACTATTTAAAGAAATTTTTACAAAATAGTTTACACAATGATGTGACGATAGTACATTAGTTTCTTCTTTCCCTATCTTCGTTGTAATGGCGCCACACCATTTTGTAACCTACCATTTTAATTGTAACATTTCTATACAATTATTACATAGTTATATACATAATCAACTCCGCTTTCTCCAAATCAAAACACAAAGCAATATAAACGTCAACTCCAAAGTTATCATATTTCACCAGGGAGCAAAATAAGAGTCAAAATCACCTCAACCGATGTCTGGGCAATTAAGTAATTACTCGTATGTGTTTCAACTATGTTTAACTAAGCAATTCAGAACATAATCAATATCAAACGTAATGCATCAAATCAATATATTAACATATTCAAACCCTAGTAGTTTGGTTCAAGATTTATGTACTCAAATAACAGTTAAAAACAAACAAAATTAAATACCCTTTCAACCTTAATTAAGACTAACCATTGTTAGTGGTCAAGAGGCCTGAGTTTGGACCTTAACTAGCTAAACATTTTAACGGTGGTCAGGTTTGGAAACGGTCACGGATACCCCGGTTATGTCGGGTACATCTGAGTCAAAGACATATCCCTCACACAATTGAGAAATGGTCAGGCTACCACATTTACTAGTTACAGTATTCCTACTACAATCAAATTTAATATTTTTCCTCTGAATCATCAAAACCCCATTTCAAATAAACTAAAAAAACAGCATTTCTGAGTAAGGTTTCAAACAAAACAATAAAATTTTCAATAAAGCAACAATCTTGACAATAAAAATTATAACTTTACCTGATTGCAAGAATCTTGGATGTATGAACTGTACTTGAATCGATGAAAGATTATAACTTTATGATACCCATATGAGTAATTACATGTATTCAAGGATGAATGATGTATGTTGAAATTGAAATGAGTTTGTGTGTGTTAAGGGAAATGTAAACAAGAAATAAGAATGTAGTAAACTTTAAACAATCAAGTAATGTTGTTTGTTAATGGGCCTGTGTTTTGTTTCTGGCCATACATGTCTACATTGAGTCATTGACACTTGATACTCTTTTAATTTTTTAGGATTTATTTACTCAAAGATAAGATATTTCTTATAAGAAAATAACACATGTTTGATAGTGGATCAAGGTAAAATAACACATGTTGTTTTCTAGTTTAGTGCTAAAAAAAATGATGTTCTTATGTTTTTACATGTCCATGTGACCGTGTTCAAGTAAATGACTTTCTCTTGTGTCATGAAAACATGGGTGTGTTGATAGAGATTTTGGTTGGGTAACTTGTTTACTCTTCTTTACGTTCATGGTCATTGGTCAAGCAATTACAAGGCAAAGATAAACATTGTGAACAACTAGGTTTTACGATTTTTATAGTCTTACAGATAAATCAATTGTATGTTTTAACAGAAATACAAAACGACATCAATTTAGTTTATAAAAAATATGTACCTTAAATTGAACACCTTAAAGATATGATATTGATATATCATATCAATATATGTACCATCAATATTAATAAATGTAACACACTCATGTATTATTGATTTGTACATCAAAAGTGATGATATTAATATCAATATTCATCTATATCTATATCCATAATGCATATGCACCCCAGTTGAAAGTTAAATAGGAAAAATTGTCTAAAAGTACTACTACCCACAAAAAAAACCATGCTCTTTTCATTTGTAGTCTCACACACATGCAACTTTCTCTCAATATCTATCTTTTTAATTTTTATGTGCGGCCATTAATGGCATTCGCCGCAACACATGGATACCATGTTAGTATAAATATAAATAGATTGTCATAGATAATGGAGTTTCGTTGCGTGTGCAGTTGTAAAATTCATTTATTGGAAATTTAATAACGGAATCTATCAATTCAATTATTATCAAATGTCGGAAGATTATATGGGGTAATGTTTGGCGTAGGCGACTGTTGTTGGGCATATATGAAATGACGTTCTTTTCCACGTGAACAAACCATACAGAAAAAACATTAGGTACATCTTTGTTTGTTTGCCCATTTGCGCCATTTGCTAGCAAATTTCAAACTTATTTTGAGCATACTTTTGTTCTTGATATTTATTCGAAATAATTGATATACGACTATGTGAGAAACATGTAACAAATTGCTGCAACATACTTTTATAAGAATCAATAAGATAAAGCTATCGTACTTTCTATTATAGCTCAATGGTGAGCATCAACTTTACATTGTTGAAGGTCTCGATTTCAAGACATGAAAAAAACATTTAAAAACGTTTCACAAATAAAATCCAGAACATTATCCATAAGCCATTTCTAACATTTGGGGTGTAGTGTAGCGGCAACGATGAATGTGTCGAATAGTGTAAATAATCATACTTAAAAAGTAGTGTTTTAGTTGTTTTAGAAGTTAAGAAAATAAATTGAGTAATTAAAATTATGGATACTTAGAGCAATCACAATGGACTAGTTCTCATTATTCCTTGGCTCGTTCTTGGTTGGAGGACGAGTGCACACCACTAGGTGTGACTCATCTTTGGTTAGTTCTTGAGCCACTAGTCCCCCCAAGGACGAATGAAACCTTCATTTTTTATATTCTTTTTATTTTCTTTTGGTTAGATAGAAGTGTAAAGTGAAATAAATGATGGGTCTTAGACTAGTCCTGGCATTGTGAGTGTTTTGGGGGATTAGTCATTGGTTAGTCCTTGGACTAATGTGGGGTTGATGTGGTGCTGACAGGGACTAGTTTTTAGAGAATGAGTGTCTACGACTGTGAATGCTCTTATACAAAAATGCTTTTGAAAACGGGATCTTTTAATGATAACTTTTTTTAACAGCAAAAATCTCTATATACAAGGCATTGAAAGCAAAAGTTATATCAAATAATTCAGCCACATTAGTTTATTTTTCCTACTACGACAATTGATCTAATATAGAAAGACAAAGATGCGATGTTGTTAAAAACATAAAAACTAGATTGAATTGTTCCTTTTAAGAAAATGTCTTTCCGTTATTTTCATAGATTCCACCACCACGTAATGTAAAAACTTCCAATATAATCTTGTTCTTATTGATTATATGATGCTTTAGTGGCGGAACTTGAACACTTACTATGGAGGGGCGAAACTCAATGAGACATAAAATTTAGCTTTGTTAAATGGACTAATATGTATAATGAAAATTATTTTTAAACAATATATAAGATAATTAGTATTAAAAATAAAAATTTTTGGAGGTGTTGGAACCCCACCCATTAGAAGTTCCATCCTTGTGATGCCTATTTAACCAATTAAGAATTTCGGACGACTTGACCCTGGGATGTCATTGAGCATCCATGATGATAATAATCTTCTGGTGTCGGTCATGATTTCACAATCACAAAAACAATGGTTTACCGTTTCTAGATTCTTATTATAAGTGGGACAAATGATAGTAAGTATATTTATACCATGTCCGGTGAAATTGAACCGTGTTGGGAGCCGACCACGAAGCAACCTATATAAGAAAACGTTAGCCTTTTTGGGCCCTAAGGCATTACGGAGTATTATACTTATACAAAAATATTTCATTTTCAACGTAAGAGTATCCACTATGCTAAACTCAATTGGTCAGCACTGCATCAAATAGAAACTAACAAATTCTTGATCCCCACAAACAGGCCCAACACGAGAACTAGTACAGGGTTCACTTTTTGTTGAATTTTACACATTTAAATATACAAGTTAAATAAGCTTCAAACACTAAATTAAATATTATATTAATGATATTTTATTATAAAACAATACATCACTTAAAAAACAATACATTACTTCAATACATTGCTTTGGAAAAAAAATACATTACTTAAAATAAAAACGTAGTGCTCACAAAAGACGCTATATATGCTCGACAAGATCATGACGAAGATCATGATAGATGTGTCGGTCTTGAAGTGCCATCTTGATCCGTTTGTATTTCCTGGGAAGTTCGAACAAGTAGGTTGCGGAATTAGTTCAAATAGTCTTCCTTGATAAGTAAGCTTATGTCGTTTACTGAGTCCTCGACTATCATGTTATATTAATCATGTTGACGCTTTTAAGATCTAGCTTGCTGATTGTGTATGCATCATTAACTATATACATGAACATTTCTTCCTGCATTTGAAATCATCACCTAAAATCCTTGGCGTATACTTTGCGTCTTCTACAAAATAATCTACCATCAATCGAGCTTCATGATGGTATTCAGTACGTATCATACCGTAACAAACCGGTATCGAACTGATTGGTACCGAAACCATCCCAAACCCAAAACAGATACCGTATTTGAAACTATAGATATTAATATTGTATTGAAACTATAGATATCAATGTCGATATATAATGGTATTGTGACAGTATTTATTTAATCAAAGAAAAATTCAGCAAAGTTAGATTAAGTGGTTAACACCAGATTCTATATATCTTCTTGCAAGACCAGAAGTTCTTTTATATCTTAAATAGACCCTAGAAGCAGTTTCTCTACTTAAATAAAGGTAAAACTGTTTAGATTTTAACATTCCATGCATTCTCATGATGTTGATCCAAAACTTATAGAAGATGACATTGGATGTACATATTTACTTACTTCTTTCACACAAAGAAAGATCCTTATAATGGTAGTAATAACGAGCACTACATATATCTATCATGAAATTTGATATGCCGGTGATATTTGCAACAAAGGTTACGTGAAAATGAGCATCAAATGTGTAATTTATATTTGCAAATTGTATATTTTCTTTTTCCAGCTTATGGTTATATTTAATAAAAAAAATTAAAAATGAAATCTTGTTTCCACTAGTTTTTATCAATACCGAAACGATTAGTATTGACCCAAACTATATTTATCTTTATATTACCATATTTAAGGAGTGGGATTTGACATGTTAAAAAAGCTAGTAGATTAAGGTTTCAAGTAAAAATGACTTTCACCAAATTTTTGACCAAAAGTTGGTTATAAATATAGACCTCGCACCCGTGACAAAACTTTAAATCTACTTGAGAGAAAACACAAAGGGAGCTAGCTAGAGGACTACTGCCTTTCAAGGTATCACTCGTTTTATTTCCTAGTTAATTAGTCATTGCATGCATGGTTATATATGTGTAATATATATATATATATATATATATAAAAGTTACTCCAATACACGTTCAACATTTGGGTCTAGAAGCAGCTGATCATTTTTGTAATGGGTTTTGCTATAAAAAAAAATTTGGGTCCTAAATAACGTTGTTGGGCATGAAAAAACTCATGATATCTGTCTCTAAAAGCAAATGATTCAACCACAGATCCAACTCAGTTAGTTAATATGTATAATATAGTAACCCAGTTGGGTTTTGCTAATATTGTTAATATGTATAATATAGTTCTACCCTTATCGTAAAATTCAGAGGTGACTTTTTAATATAAAAACATAATATTCTTTTATATATGCGGTCACTAGAGGTGTAGTTAGTATTTTCTTTTGAAATTTATACTTTGATAGAAGCTAGACGAATTTGTCTTTTTTTAAGTAATGAAAAAGTAAGTGTTAGTATCAACATTTATCTAAAAATCGGTCTTACAAACGGCGGGGGAAAAAAAGCAAAATCGTGATTTTGTCTCTAGAAAGATTGACAATATCGTGTATATCATACTAACAAGATTCGGTTTTGCGCAAACTCTCAAATTACTCCTTATGATGGTATTTTTGAGACTGATTGTTCGCTACATACATAAAATGTCTTGCGATATAATTAATTAAACCACTTACAGGGTTTGATGTTACGTTTTGTGTTATCTTTATAGGATTTTGAATTTTCATGTTACCTTTTTTTTTTTTAACTAGGAAATTTCTAACCCCGCGTTGCGGGGTATCAATTGTCGTGTTGAAACAATTGTGTTACAAAAAAGAAGTAGCATGAAATTTTAAACTTGAAAGGGATCCAATGTAGTAAAATCTAAACATAGTTACAAAAAAGAATAAACGTTGTCAATATAATTATTTGAAAACCCGAAAAGAAAAACATATGGAAAAAACAAAGAAGTAACGCGTATTAAAAAACCCGAACAGGATGCGATTTGGCAAAATCCGAATAATGGTGCAGGTTATAACATGGACGAATAGTAACTCGCCACGCAAGCGAGTTACTATTCACAACCAATTCCAATAGTATAGTACTAGGTGGTTCACATGCCGCCCGTTGAGCGGCATCGTTGTTTGAAGCAATGTTCTAAATACCGGTATTTTGGTCGTATGGGTCGGGTACCCGGTACCGGTATAACCGATATACCGGCCGGTACGTACTGGCACGGTAATTTAATTTTTGTATTTTTGTTTTTATAGAAATCCTACAAAACTTGTTACAATTTAACTAAAATAGTCAAAATACAAGTACAATCTACTCAAAAATAATACCAAATATGTATTTTCATAACAAAAAATAAGTTTTAAAGTAACAAAACATAACATTAAAGTATCAAGAAATAAATTTAAAATAATTTCAGAAAAAAATAAATCAAAATACCCGTATTACCATTCCGGTAATACCGAAAAATACCGGAAATATTGGCCGGTATTGAATAGTGAAAATATCAGACAAAATATCGATAGTTGTACCGGGGTACCATCCGATATCCGGTATTCCGGGTAATACCGGCCGATATGTACCGATATTTAAAACACTGGTTTGAAGTGTGTAGTGGTATCTACCCGGATGTTTTTGACGTTAAAGAGATAAAAATGACGTTAAAAAAAATGCAAAAAGGTTTAAAAAATGTTTAAAAGAAAATTTATAGAAATACAAAGTAGTGATAAAATATATGTTAAGAAAACAAAATTACAAAAAAAATAAAAAAATTGTAACAATAACCAAAAATCCTTTAAAGAAACAAACTTGGTACAAAATATTAAAAAAAAATGGTAAAAAAAACCTAATATTAAAATAAAAACAAAAGCTTAGAACATATATGAGTACACAAAAAATTTATTAATTTATAAATTCAAAACCCCCAAAAAAAAAATTGTAAAAATAAAATTTTGGGGTTTAATTATATAAAACCAAATTTATATATATAAGTTGAGGGGATACAAAATTTCAAAAATAAAAAGAAAAGAAAAGAGGTGCAGATTACCAAAATGGTAGGAAAGAAATAAAATGAAAGGATGTAGGGGAAAAGATTTGAACCTAGTACCATGGCATCCAAAAGCAAAGACCTCAACCACTCCACCATTTCAATTCTTTTATTTATATTTACTAAACACTTTATATATACTGAAAATGTAGGGAATGCAGAAAATGACAAAAAGTTACTGTTCACATACCACTCCTTTATTAAATAAAGTAATAGTATATAATATAATAACTAGTATTATCACTCACACGTTGCTGTAGAAATTAAATAAGTTAATTATTATCTTTAATATATCGTATCCAGCCTCATACGTTTTATCCATGATGCTAATGTCTTAAAACTTACTTAGGTATAGAAAAATGAAATGTAAATTATCTTTACATAATTGTGCCAAGTTTATATATAAAAAATACTTGCACCAAAAACTTTTAAAAAAGTAGAGTGTGTGTTGTACCTTACGCATTAGATGTTGGAAAAACCATATTGGTTTTTAGTATATAGGTAGTGCCTTTTTTTTTTTTTTTGGATATTTGTTTTCATGGTTTTTTACTTATTTGTTGGTGATGGTG
Source organism: Erigeron canadensis (assembly GCF_010389155.1). Lineage (NCBI taxonomy): Eukaryota > Viridiplantae > Streptophyta > Magnoliopsida > Asterales > Asteraceae > Erigeron > Erigeron canadensis. Next base: position 33,416,047 of record NC_057761.1, on the reverse strand, counting down.
TACGTCATATGTATTTATCATTTTCTTATATATTCATTTTTCTATCTATTGATCGCTCGCTTCTCATAACGTTGTTAATTAACATCGAACGTATTAATTTTATTTTAGGTTTATATATCGATCTTTTAGTCTGTTTATTTTTTTAACCAGTCATTAAGTGATTGAATTGATAGGGTAAACGAATGGTATGGATTAAGTCAATAAGTTATTTTTTGTTTATTAAGTAAAAAAAAAACCTTTTGATGACTTAAAAAATTAAGTATCTTTTATCAAGACATGATTTTTTTATTAAAACACTAAACAAGCACTGCTACTTACTCTCTTAGTCATTAATACTAATGCTCGTAGATGGAAAAAGAAAAAAACTTACTTTTTTGTTAAATTTTAAACCAATCTAGAGTCCTAGCTAGACGAATACTTCATATATAGTACTGGTGTTCCATTTAGAGTGAACAACATATATGTAAGATATTTTTTGAAATATGAAAAGAGAAAAAAGATAGTGAATTAAGGTAAGAGTTGAGTAAGGGTTTAAGGATCTTCGGTTCCTCGCCCCTTTCCTTCTGATCACAAATATCACACCTCCGCCTCCCCCTTTTTACGGGGGTTTGGGTTTCGCTCACATTCTTTTTTTCTTTTTTTTAGTCGTGAGTAGAGTAGTAGGGGGTTTTCACTCTTCACTACTTAGAAATAATCCTAACACCTTATAATATAATGGATTGAATTATATAGTGTCTTGTATATGGAGTACTTACTCCTAATTAACTACGAGTACTTGTTATGATTTTGCCAATATATTGTTAAAGTAGAATATAATTTGTGCATAGCTCATTCAATATTTCACCATTTTCAGGCTAGTGAATTATTCATTCAACTTTGTTTTAGAATAATGAACATGTACTCAAGTTCATCAGAAAGTTACAAATGACAAAAATGTCTATCAGTTTAAAGTTTTTGCCCCACCTATAGTTTGTACAGGCAAAAATGTTATTGATGAACTAGTGAAGCTAGTCAAAATATTTAATTAACGGATTGAGATCCTCTAAAGTTATTATTAATTTTATAGGTAAAGTTGATGATTTTGATTTTTGGATTACAATTAAGGGTCAAGATTCAGATATCAACTTTGAATTTTAACCTTTAATTTTAATCCAAATATCAACATTCTCTCAACTTCGCCTATGAAGTTAATTATAACTTTAAAGGATCTCAACCCATATTTAACTTCATATATTTGTATAGTTTTTTTTTGTTTGTTTATAATTATTTGTTTAGTGTTTCTATCTAAAATAATGCATCTTTTCCTTTTGTCTTTACATTGTCCTAAAAGATATTGTTATAAATTCATGCCTTCATGCTATATATTAATGCATGTTGTATGATATAAATGTTACTTTTACTTATATGTCGTTCCAAAATGATTATTGACAAGCACGATTCATTGTGAAAGTATAGATGCATACATCTCCTATCGGAATGAATTTCGTACTTTATTTGTTGTAATATATTTGTGGTCGAGTGATCACCCACGTCCTTTTTTTTACTTGTGGATTTTACCAAACAACAATGTCGATATGTGTGTATTTTTGAAGACCATCCACAAATAGTCAAACATACTTACATACATGAATTGATGTATGCATTATTGTCTCGTGCTCATGGAATTGGCCGGATATATGTATGTATACTATTACATTATTTTATCGACCTTACATTTCATATTTAACTTCTAATAGAACTGAATATTGTTGTTATATTAATCATTTTCCTTACAAACATTGTATTGAAATAGAAAAATAATAGATGCTACTAGTACTTCAAAATAAGTTAATTAGGTACGTACTTCCAAGCGTAAATAAGTTAGTTTTATAACTAAAAAGTAGTATCTATGTTCTATATTTTTTAAATAAGTTAGGGCGTTTTTTTTATACTCATTAAGTGTTGAATGTATTGAGTGGTTGAATGTATATATAATGTATATAAGCATTTGGTAAAAAATAAGTAATTTACGGTTATTTTTATTTATTAAATAAAAAAAAACATAAATTTTGTCTGAATGCATTAACCTCTTAAATATTAAATCTATTTTAGATAAAAAGAACATGGCTTAGTTGTATAAATAGTATCTATGTTCTACATTTTTTAAATAAGTTAGTTTCATAACTAAAAAGTAAAAAGTTTCATAACTTATTGGACATTATAAACTTAGCTTGTACGGAGTATATAAGATGACATGATAATTACTTCATTCTTAGAAAGTTTGATTGTCTCGAATACTTTTTTTTTTTTTTAAAGGAAATTTTCAACTCAATAAATATTCGTGATAGAAAAATGACAAATTAAAAAAAGTCTCTGATAATGATACTTTAAAAAAAAAAAAAAAATTGGGGAAATACTAACCATAGTCTTAAGAGTTCTTGTTAATATGCATGAAAAAAATTATCTTTTATAAATTTACTTTCTAAATTTATGATAAAAATATAATAATTTTATATATGTTAATATTAACTTATATAACTCTTATGAGAAAAATTCCTAACAAAGGAAACCTATTTTGGTTTCGTTTATTAAAAAGATTTTATTTTTACAAATTTCTTAATAAAGATAATGTTGTTAGTTTTCATTGTTAGACATCATTAAGTGCACCTGATGTGGCAAAATGAGTACCGTGTTTATAATAAATAAAAAAGGTCATCGTTTATTCATAAAGTTCACCGAAATTTAGTTCTTAAATCAAATCTAATCGAAAACATCTTCAATCTCAAAGCAACATCCATAGAGATCTCGTGATTTAAATCTAACCCATATTTAGTTTTAATTTCAAAAGTCAAACCGTAGGTCCGTAGCTTTTTGTAACAAACGGATAAATCTACTACAAATTCAAAGCAACATCCATAAAGATCTCGTTATTCAATTTCTTGACAACGATTTAATTAACGTTTAGAAGTGGATTAGAGATGCTGGTGGCCATTTCCAGGGAAGACGGTGGTTATGGTGGTGCTGCGGTAGCCATTTCCTGGGAATTGAAGACAAGTGGTGTTGCTCCGCTAGCGACGAGAGTAGGTGGCTAGCGACGGGAGGAGGTGGTATCTGGTGGCGTTATCACCGGTGGTAATGGTTGTGGTGGCGGATTACGGCGGTTGGTGGTGGTGTTAAGTGGGTGTCTGGATCTTTTCAAATTTCAAGCAAACAATAATAGAGAGACTAATGAAGAAGTAGTCGGGATCTCGGGGAGGTGGAAGACGGTGGCTGTGGTGGCATCTGAATAGTGGTAGTGATAACGGGTTATCCTTAATTGTTTGAAGAAAAAAGATTGAAAAATCTTGGAAAAGAAAAGAAAAAGATATATAAATATAAAATTTCTATGTCTATACAGATGGATGATAGATAATTAGATATAGAAATTGATTGATGTTGGGGAAGAAGATATGAGGCTAAAAAGACCAATATACCCTATAAATTTGTCATATCAGATGTTCATGGCATGCTAGTATGACACTTAACAGGTGACTAACGATAAAAACTAACGGTATTACCTTTATTGAGAAATTTTTAGAAATGAAATTCTTTTGATAGAAGAAATTTAAATAGGTTCCCTTTATTAGGAATTTTGTGTAAAAATGTTAACTTTTTATGAATTTTTCCCAACTCTTATTACCAAGACCCAAATAATTACTCGTATTTTATCGTCTAAGTTTTTGATATGTAACTCATCTTCTTAGGGTGTTGCATCCTATCACTCAACCCACCACTCACCCAATACTCATAACAAAAGATAAAAAGAAAAAAAAAATGATGAATGTGAGGTGACCACACATGTTAAAAATGAATGGTTCTACCACTCAAACTTTCCCAAACCGTGAATTTTTTGATGGTGGCGGTGTTCACCATGGCACCATGTTGACCAGTCGTGAACCCTACATATATATGATATCAATGTCTTTATAATAAAACTGAAACTAAGGTGGAAAGATATGTGATAGGATCGAGTTACTAGATAAATAGTCATATGACAATATTTATACATTTTGATAGCCAAGTTCCCTCATGGAATGTTTAACCGATTCATTTTGCATCGACCAATAAATTGTATTGCAAGTTATGACATGAAAAAACTACGGAAAAGCATGACTTATTTGAATACCTAGTATCATAAGTTATAAATTGCATAACAAATAACTATTTATAAAATGATATGACATATAAGATGGACCTACTATTTATTTTTGCTTTTTCTTGTAAATTATCGTTTTTTTTATGAAAATCATGATTTTATAAAAAAAATTATAAGTATAGGAATTTTTTTTTTGGTAAATAGATATAATTATATTTATTTTACGAAGATATATATATGATGTAGGGGTGAGCAAAAACCGAACCGGAAAACCAAAAATCGAAAAACCCGACAAAACCGAACCGAAAAAACCGAAAACCAAACGAAATCCATTGGTTTGGTTTTTGTTTTCCAAAAACCGAACGGATCAGTTCGGTTTTCGGTTTCATATGCCAAAAAACTGATCAAAAACCGAACCGAACCGATACCATTATATTTTATATTATTTTATATTTATATCATATTACATTTATATTTATTGCTTATAATTTGTAAATATGTTAATATATTTAAACTTTTTGTTACAAATCTATATAAATTATATGTTTTAGATGAAAACGTACGATTAAATCAATTCGTTTTATAAAAGTTATATCAATTTTAACATCTAAAAAGTATAATTAGTTACTAAAAAACATATCTTTATTTTAGTTTCTATATCATAGTTTTTTTGTTAATAATTAATTAAATATATAACATCATAAACAAAAAAGTAAAATTTTAAAATAAAAAAAAAACTGAACAAAAACCGAAACCGATCCAAACCGAACCGAAAAAACCGAATCGAACAAAAACCGAATCCAACGGTTTTAATTTTCTAAAAACCGAATTGATTGGTTCGGAGATCGGTTTTAGCCAAAAACCGATCCAAACCGACCCATACTCACCCCATTATGACGTATGACACAACAAGAAAATTAACATTCGGTAACCAAGACTTTCGGCGAAGACACGATGTCACCGCTAAAGGACACTAAATGACAAAAAAAATCTGCAGTTTGACTTTGAAAGTCTTATATCGATTTGACGAGAACTTTAGAGTAGCATGTCTATGTTTTATTTTAAGGTGTGAATCATTTGCCCCTCAATACCTAGTAGGAGGAGACACTCCCAACTAAACGTCGGAATGCACGACATTTAATTGGAATAAAACTCTGCCCCCTTTCCAGGACTCAAACCTGCTTCACTGGGGGACTTTATTGTGAAATTCCTTCAAATGTCATCCCCATGTCTCGAACTTGAGACCTCCAACATATAAAGATGGTGCTCAACCACTGAGCTATAATAAGAAATACATGTCTATATTAACCGAACGAATAAAAAATCTAAAATCTTACGGTATATATATATATAGCTATATATATAGCTTAAAGAATTATGCCATAAATTCATAAGAACTGCTATTTGTAGAGTTTTTATAGCTTCGAGCCCTTTAGTTCGTTATCAAGCGTATAGCTTAGAGCATCTCTAATGAGAAAAAGCTTTTAAAAGCTTTTTATTTTCCCAACCAACCAATCTATTAAATAAAAATAGGAAAAAGTCATTCACTCCAATGTAAAAGCTTTTTCTAAAGCTTTTTTTGTGTGTGAATTGAAAAAAAAAAGCTTTTCTTCAAAGGGTTGAAGATTGTCAAACTTTTGATAAAAAAAAAAAAGCCTTAGTACCCAATGGTATCAAGCTTTTTAAAGACTTTTTTTCTTCAAAAAAAAGCTTTTCATGAAGTTCCATTGAAGGTGCTCTTAGAGGGTGATCGCTGGCCACAAACTTGCAAGAGTCGCTTATTTGTTCACGATATATATATATATATATATATACTCCGTATATATTAAGATCCCAATTAAGGGGATTATGGCACCGGAATGTACCAACTATGACTCAATGGTTATGTAATGTATTGACTTTTCAAATTGGCTATCTAATGTAAGTAACTTCCATTTTTGTTCTTTTAATGTATCCTACCGGGTAACATCCTATTTGTAACCGGTAATGCCACGTTGGACGTAAAAAAGAATAGGGATTAAGGCACCAGAGTGTAACCAACTATGAGTGAATGATTATGTAATGTAGTAATCTACGAAAGTGCTAAAATTGATGTAAAAACCTCTCTGTTTTGTGCACTCGATGTATCCTACCGGGTTACTCCGGCGAGTTTATGCTATGGTCATCTTCTCCGGCTAATTTAATGTGAAACTGTAACTAAGTGTTTAACTTCAATCCCGAACACAAATCAACACTAGATATAGATCGATGCATATATACATTTATTGATTTCAGAACATGATTCAATAATAATCATACTCAAACCCTAATCCCCAAATCGGATTGTGTTATGATCACCCCATCACCGTTAACCATAAAGATCCGGCCATCTCATCTCCGCCACAATCAAGATCCAGCAACTTTGGTTTACAATGGGGTAAAAGGGGGGATTTTGACAAAGAATGATAACGGTGCCTTTCTGGATATGGAGACGGTGAAGAGATGACCACACCTCTTGAATGGAAGAAAAAATAAGACCGAGACCACCCACTACAATCTTGTCAGAGTCTAAGACCATCCACCATTGACCATTCATTTCGTCGGAGTTCATAACCCACAACCGTAACCATGACCGTACAACATGTCAACCAGTACATGAAAAGTACATAAATGAGCGATTCTTACATCAGATAGCCAGCTTTAAAGATCACTACATAACATAACCATTCAGTCATAGTTGATTACACTCTAGTGCCATAATTCCAAAGTAAAACTAACATTGTTACCGGCTACCGGTACAACAGGTCAACCGATACATTAAAGAACTAAAATGAAAGGTACTTACATCAGATAGCCAATTTGAAAGATCACTACATTACATAACCATTGAGTCATAGTTCATTACACTCCAGTGCCATAATCCCCCAATTAAGTGAAAAATACAATCCTACATTTTGATCTACATGTTGATGTGCATAATCAAAATGTAATTCTTACAAAGGGGAATACAAATTGTGGTAATAATCCAAAGTTTCCAAAATGAAAAAATATTATGGAAATGTAGATACTACGACAAGTATAACTTACATTCCCTAAAATGAATAATAAAGATGTATAATTTTTTGTTAAGTAAGAAAGTAACCAGTAATATTCCTACTCCTTAATTATCTCTTTTTGTATCCGAAAACTTCTCCCAGTTAAAAATCATTAACTTAATGCTAATTACAAACAAACAGACCTTAATCAAATCATTTTTCTTCTTCTTCAATCCCCATAATATTATATTACGAGTATTAAGTAAATAATTTTTCCTTAATTACAGTCATTGACATTTTAGTTAATCGCTTCCATTAATTTTCTTTCTTCTTTGTAAGTCTATTTTTTATTCATTTCTTGTATATTAATATTTTCCTTCATATAATTCTTGACAAGGGTGTTTCTTGAAAGTTAATACGAGTAATACAATAATGCATGCATATTCCACTTTAATTTGTTTTCATTATCACAAATAATTAATGTGAATATATCTAATATGGTATATACAATGTGTATTTGCATGCAGCATGTATGTATGGAAAGTTATATGTGAAATGTCATAAGATCTAGCAGAAATTTAGATCCATATTAATAGAGATCGATGGCTGGACCGCATGGCGGAAATGAGCTAGCGAGGTCAGTGAGCCAACGATCTCATCAATCGATAAATAGGAACAACAACAATGCGGCTGCTGCTTTCCCAGGAGCTTCTGTTCTTGAGATACAAGATAATGGTCATGAACATGAAGCCATTCCGGTTTTCACTAATGGAAAATCAAAAGAAGATGAATACTTGAATGAGAATGGGAAAACAGATAGCGTAAGTATTGATCCTACGGATAAAAATCAGATTATGAAGAGTGTGCTTAAAGCTATTGAACAAGATAATGAGGGTTTTCTTCTTCGTGTTCGAGAAAGGATTGAAAGGTGATATAAACTCGACCTTTCTTTTTTTAAGTAGAAATCACTGATTTCAACTATTTCAATATCCAATTTTAGAACTTTTGCTCAAGAATTTGTGACCATTATGATTTGATGTCACCAGGGTGGGGATTCAAACTCCAAAGGTTGAAGTTCGATACAAGAATCTATCTATCGAAGGAAATATTTTCATCGGGTCCAGGGCGCTTCCAACTTTGTTAAATTCAACCCTTAATGCCATAGAGGTTTGTCATTTGTGTTTTATGATCTTCACAATGTTATCATTTCTATTTTGATTTTTATGAACTTAATTTAGAGTTTTGATCTGTTGATCATTTTCAATGTTTTGTTGTAAATAGGGATTTCTCCAAGTCATTAAGTTTATGCCATCAAAAAAGGAAGTTCTCAAGATCTTGCAGGATGTAAGTGGAATCGTGAGACCATCGAGGTATGTTTTGAGTTCTGGAGTTAGACTAGTTCATAACATTGCGTTATATATACGATCACACAAACAATTGATAGATCATTTTTCATTCTTGTCATCGTGGAATTATATCTCGAATTCTGTTTTCAGAATGACACTACTTCTTGGGCCTCCTGGCTCGGGGAAAACAACATTCTTGAGAACACTTGCTGGAGTACTAGAAAAGGATCTAAGACAAACTGGAGAAGTGACTTATTGTGGTCATAAAATGTCCGAGTTCATTGCTCAGAGAACTTGCGCGTATATCAGCCAACATGATGTCCACAACGGTGAGATGACTGTCAGAGAGACATTTGATTTTGCTGCACGTTGTCTCGGTGTAAGAGCCAGATATGATCTCCTGGTAGAACTCTATAGACGAGAAAGAGTAGCAGGGATCACACCAGATCCTGATATCGAAGCTTTTATGAAAGCAACAGCGATGTCTGGACAAGGATCTAATTTGGTTACAGATTATGTGCTCAAGGTTTATTTCACTCAAATCCTTGAATTTTCTTTATCTAGTTTGACTCGTTAACACACGATCATGAAAAATAGTCAGGGGCCCTTACTGATTTTTTTGTAAAAAAAAACAGATACTTGGATTGGATATATGTTCTGATATCAAGGTGGGTGATGAGATGAGAAGAGGAATCTCGGGTGGACAGAAGAAACGTGTTACTACTGGTATGCAATATTTCAATTACGCCTGAATGTACTTTGTTTTAGATTTTAAATGTGCTGAATTTGTGAAAGTTGCTATGTTGTGATTGCAGGAGAAATGTTAGTAGGGCCTGCAAACGTATTCTTTATGGATGAAATTTCGACTGGGTTAGATAGTTCAACTACTTATCAGATTGTTAAACATATGAAAGAAATGGTTAATATCATGGATGCAACCATGGTCATATCCCTCTTACAACCTGCTCCAGAAACGTACGAGTTATTTGATGACATTATACTTCTTTCAGAGGGTCAAGTTGTGTACCAAGGCCCGCGTGAAAATGTTCTTGAGTTCTTTGAAACTGTGGGATTTAAATGCCCAAAAAGAAAAGGAGTTGCTGATTTTTTACAGGAAGTCACTTCAATAAAAGATCAAGAACAGTACTGGTTCAAGAGAGATGAACCTTACAGATTCATGTCTGTATCTGAAATCGCTCAAATGTTCACCCGGTCTCAACTTGGTCAAGTTCTCTATGACAATCTTGCGAGTCCTTATGACGTTAAAAAAGTTCATCCTGCTGCATTGGTAAAAGAAAAGTATGGTATATCAAATATGGACCTTTTAAAAGCAAATATGTCAAGAGAATGGTTGCTATTGAAGCGTAACTCCTTCATATACATATTCAAGACGTTTCAGATTACAGTAATGGCGATTATTGGGTTCTCTGTTTACTTTAGAACAACTATGAAAAGTGGTCAACTAAAAGATGGCGAAAAGTATATGGGTGCTCTGTTCTTTAGTCTTCTTACTGTGATGTTTAATGGTTCTGCTGAAATAGCGCTCACTGTTATGAGGCTTCCAGTTTTCTATAAACAAAGGGATTCATTGTTTTACCCTGCGTGGGCATTTGCCATTCCTATGTGGCTTCTAAAGATCCCTATATCGTTTAGTGAATCTGTCATTTGGATTGTTATAACATACTACACCATTGGGTTTGCGCCTTCAGCTGCTAGGTTTTTTAAACAGCTGTTGGCGTATATATGCGTGCACCAAATGGCTTTGTGTCTGTTTCGGTTTCTTGGTGCTGTTGGGAGAACTCAGGTGGTTGCTAATGCTCTGGGTACCTTTTCACTGCTAATAGTCTTTATACTAGGCGGATTCATAGTAGCTAAAGGTTTGTGTTCTACGTCCTTGTATATGTAAAAATCTCTTTACATATATTAGTGTCAACAACTTACCAAAAAAAATGCAAATTTACAGATGACGTTTATCCATGGATGATCTGGGCTTATTACATTTCCCCAATGATGTACGGACAGAATGCCATTGTGATCAATGAATTTCTTGACGAAAGATGGAAAACTGTAAGCTTATTACTAACTTACTAAGTGAAGTTATATTTATTTTCATGTGTTTGATACTAATTTTGGATAATAATTGCAGCCGAATCCTGATCCACGAATCAATGAACCGACTGTAGGCCTAGTTCTTCTTAGTTCTAGAGGCATGTTCACCGCCGGGTATATGTATTGGGTTTGTGTTGCTGCACTCATTGCATATACACTGCTCTTCACCATCCTCTTCGTTTTAGCATTGACGTATATGAATCGTAAGTTTTATGTTATGTTTTCTAACTGCCATTTTGGGTAAGTTCTTGATTTGGACTGCTTGACAAAATGCAGCCTATGGAGATTCAAGATTTGTTGTTCCAAATGAAAATGAACAATTTGTCCGCCAGATGTCAGCCAAGGATCAAGGTTTAAATTTCCGCTCTTGTTCAAGATGATATTTTAAGTAACTTATGTTTGGAACGAAATCTAACTTATTTCAGGAACAGAAAAGGCAGGTGAAAAGAAAGGAATGGTCCTTCCATTTCAGCCACTATCACTTGTATTTGATCATGTCAACTATTATGTAGATATGCCTGCTGTAAGTCATTTCATTTAATCAATTAAGTGACTATCTAGCCGAAAACAAAAACATAAATCAGAAAATATTCGGTTTGTGTATCAGGAAATGAAAGCTCAAGGACGCACAGAAGATCGTTTACAACTTTTAAAGGACGTCAGTGGTGCGTTTAGGCCAGGTGTTTTGACAGCATTGGTTGGTGTTAGTGGTGCTGGAAAGACAACTTTGATGGATGTTTTAGCTGGCAGGAAGACTGGCGGTTACATTGAAGGGAACATCAGTATTTCTGGGTACCCTAAAAATCAAGAAACTTTTGCTCGTGTGAGTGGATACTGTGAACAAAATGATATCCATTCTCCACATGTTACCGTGTATGAATCGCTGGTGTATTCTGCTTGGCTTCGTCTCTCTCCAGACGTAAACGATCAATCAAGACAAGTAAGGTTTTCAAATTTACAAGCACAGCAAGAAAAATGCCAAAATTAAGAATTTAGACATTTGTAGAATATAGTTTTATATTTTCATGATTATACATATATACGTCGAAATGTCTTTTGAAATTGTAGAAGAGTGGACAACCTGCCCAAAAAAAAGATATACTTGTTAAATGTGCAGCAAAAAGAGCCTATGTAATTGATCTCATATTTGCTATATAGTGACCTAACCCTTAAGGGTCTCATTTTGTGCAATTTTGTACGCTTTAGATCTTCGTGGAGGAAGTTATGGATTTGGTTGAGTTGAATTCCATAAGGGATTCGCTAGTCGGGCTTCCGGGAGTAGATGGTCTCTCAACAGAACAACGAAAGAGACTCACAATAGCAGTTGAGTTAGTGGCTAACCCTTGCATTATCTTCATGGACGAGCCCACATCAGGGCTGGATGCAAGGGCTGCAGCCATTGTCATGAGAACAGTTCGAAACACGGTTGATACAGGTAGAACTGTTGTCTGCACGATTCATCAGCCGAGCATTGACATTTTTGAAGCGTTTGATGAGGTAAAATTATATTTTGTTTTTTCATCAGTAAATATAAATCGGTTGCAATTATGTTTTTTTATAAATTTACTAACTTGATGAATTTCTTGCAGCTATTCTTGATGAAAAGAGGCGGTAAGGTCATTTATGCTGGACCTCTGGGACACCAATCTCAACTACTAGTCGAATACTTCCAGGTAAGTGTACCCCTTTTTAGTGAGATCACAAAAAACAGTCTCCATCCTTTTGTTTTCTCTAACGGGCACACATTTGTAGTCACTCGAAGAGGTTAACAAGATAAAGGATGGACAAAATCCTGCCACTTGGATGCTTGAAGTCAGTTCCCCTGCAGTTGAAGCTCAGCTCGGTGTTGATTTTGCAGAGATATATGCTAAATCTGAACTCTATAGGTACTCATTTGGCCCAAATCTTTACTTTGGAGTTTAATTTGTTCAAGGTTACGCATTAAACATTGCCGAATCCATCACACAGGAGGAACCAGGAGCTCATCATAGAATTGAGTAGACCAGCACCAGGGACCCGGGACCTACATTTCGCAACAAGATACTCAAGATCGGTTTTCACACAATTCAAAGCCTGTTTTTGGAAACAAAAATTGTCTTATTGGAGACATCCAGAGTACAACGTTGTTCGGTTTTTAATGACAACAGGGTGTGGGATTATTTTCGGGATAATTTTCTGGGACAAAGGCCAAAAGACGTAAGTACTATACTAAGCATCATCACTTCTTTCTTGAAACATGGATTTAAGGAGCTATTTGTTTCCAACAGGAGCCAACAACAAGATTTGATGAATATGGTTGGTGCTATGTATGCTGCCGTTATGTTTCTTGGAGGAACGAACACTTCTTCTGTGCAGACTGTAGTGTCGGTAGAGAGGTCTGTCCTTTATCGTGAGAAGGCTGCAGGGATGTATTCTCCCCTCCCATACGCATTTGCTCAGGTACAAACACCACTTAGTTTTACTTGAACTCATCTCTCTTTATATATGTAGTTTAAAGTATACATATTTAACAAAAACACGACCAAGATGTGGGTTGAGTGGTGAGTTTGAACATATTTCTGACGTGCAGGTGGCGATTGAGGTGATTTATGTTTGTGTTCAAACACTCATTTACAGCCTTGTGCTTTACATAATGATCGGATTTGCTTGGTCAGCTAGCAAATTTTTGTGGTTCTATTTTTTCGTTTGTATGAGCTTCACTTACTTCACATTATATGGAATGATGCTCGTGGCTCTTACTCCGAACTACCATGTTGCCGCCATTACGATGTCGTTTTTCCTCAGCTTTTGGAACCTCTTCTCTGGCTTCCTTATCCCTATAACGGTAAGACAATAATTTTCCTATAACGGTAAGACAATAATTTTCTTGATACAAGAAAGAAATAACTTTGTGATGAAAGCCTCACTCTATTTGTGGTGAAGCTTTCCTCACAAGTCACAAAAGTTATTACAATGTCACAAACTGATTATTGACCTTGTAAAGAAAATATGTGACGTATGAGTGATATTTGCAGCAAATTCCGATATGGTGGAGGTGGTATTATTGGTGTTCACCGGTGGCATGGACATTATACGGGCTTATTACTTCTCAAATAGGTCAAGACGAAAGCCTCGTTCAAATTCCAGGAGCTAGTTCAATATCAGTTAAGGAGTTTATAAAGGTGTCATTTGGATTCGAGTATGATTTTCTAAAATACGTAGCATTGGCTCATGTTGCTTGGGTTGTTCTATTCTTTGTCGTTTTTGCTTGTGGCATTAGATGTCTCAACTTTCAAAGAAGATAGTCAAGAAAACTGTTTCTAGTAAATCATGTGACAAATTCTACATTTTGCTTACAGGAGGCGAATGAGATAGTTAAAATAGCCAATTTTGTAAGTAGTAGAGATATTGGTGTCTTCTGTTTTCTTTCTTTCTTATTTAGAGTGTACAGGCTTGTATAATACTTTCATTCGTATTGTTTTAATTGTTAAGTCAAGAAAGAATAATGTTATGCTAGATTTGAGTAAATCCTTATTGTACTCCAAGCTAAACATGGGTTTAATTTGAATTGACAAAAACTCTATGTTAGCAACTGCAAGTCTGCAACCCTAAGCAAAGCTACCAAGCAATATCAGCAAAAACATTTATATGCCTTTTCCTTCTAGCTGGTTTTTTCCACCAAGATAGAGGTAAATGCCCCTCTATCGTATACCAAGATTAAACTCGTAAAATGGATTTGTAAGTTTAAATACGAGGAAAAGGACTGGCCTTTGTATGTTTCATCAGCATTACATTTGTTTGATTTGCAAAATCCAAGTGTATGTAAACCTATTAGCTAATGGCCATCATTTAGCTAAGTAAATGTATAACAGCCAGACCCTAGATCTCAGTTTTCAACTAATCCAAAATAAGCAACAAGATAAAAAATTCATGACTTGATGATTCCTTACTCGGGTTTCACAGGACCATCAGCAAACTCATGAATTTCCTTCTTGCTCTTGATTATACACTTCTTTTTCGTATCAGCGTTGACTTTATCCAAATCTTCAGCAATACCCATGTACCCAAACAGCACACGCTCAGCCTCTTTACTTTCACCTTCCTCACTATTACTGCTCTTGCCCTTGCTAGAAGAGACTTTGTCCAGATCTCTTCGTCCATGTTTGTTCCTCACAAAATATTGATGAATTTTCTCTGCATCTTGTAACCCAGAAAATGTACCCAGAAATTTGACCAGCATTATGCTGCAGTTTGCAACTTTCCCATGTTTGACTTTCCCACCACTTAGACCTACGCCTGAAAATCAGGGTAGACATGAACGGGTTTAAGAGTAAGGTAGTAATCGCTAGCACGTGTTCGGATATGCATTTTGAAACTAATAATGTGATATTGAATAATTGTGTAATGAAATAACCAGCTGTAACAAAATTTACTGCATGAGATAAAGGATTTGCCTCTGACGTAAAAAAAAAAAGACAATTTAAGAAACTTACATATAAAATGGTCTATATGAACATCTTAACATCTTATAATAGTATTCATATTTTGAACAACTTATCAACTACTTATTAGCAAAAAAACTAAAAAATCAAAGATTATATTCTTTTAACAGTATCACTGACAATATAGAAACGAAGGAGGGTAATCAAGATAAATTTACTTTGCTAAAACAGCCTTTAAAGTATGATTAAAACAAAATAAAAATGTTCAAGAATGTAATATACCTCGGAGAAATTGTGTAAGTGCTTCTATGGTAGTGGGCCCCTGGCCATTTGAATCATTGTTTGTAATAGAAATGTTATGAACTATGACAACTGGGGGCCAGATTATAAGATCTTCTTTCTGAACCCAGGCTTCTTTACTGGAAAGGGTCTCCGGGAACCATCTAACAGTTCCTACAGGAATAGCACTATTCCAACCTAACATAACACATAATGCCTTGACGAGTCCTAAATGTTGAGCCCTCATCCCAACCTTGTGGGACATGAAAGCGTGCATTGCTAATCGTTGAGTGTCTAAGAACTCCTTCGAGACACTGAAAGAATGCAAACAGAATGGAAAGTGAGTACATAAAAAAATGCATTTCCTACATCTGCAAGATGCAATAAGGTAACAATAAGAAACGCATTGGTCTACAGCCTCCAACTAATTTATCAGAATGGGACCTATAAATTCCAAATATGGATTGAGCAAATAATAGTTTTCAAGAAACACCCCAATCTGGAGACCACCCCTAGTTATGGGATGAAACATACCAGCTACAGAAATACCAATAGGTTTGTAAACATGCAATATTTTCTCTCTACACAGCAGTAAATTTACAGTAAATATTCATCAAAGGGCTTCTTTTAAGAGCTTCAGGATATGAGAGACTGTTAACAGATTTTTTTTAATAAATGGTGGTAAACAGTCAGTTTCTTTTATAGCGTAAAAGCAATGAACCACCAAAACATAATGTTGATTCTAAGTATCAACTAGAAAAGTAGATTTGTCAATTTTAACCCATTCTTCTACAATGGGTCAACTTAGGGTGTGTTTTATCTCAAGCAAGGCAGATAAAGAGACCTGGAGATATTAGAAGTGGAATGCTGACATGAGTAGGGAAACAGGTGGAAGGTTGCCCAAAATCTGTTTTTAACGCACACATGATCTAAAATCGGTTTATTCAGCTACTAACATTATTGTCGTAAATCGTTCATCAGTGATCGATAAAAATTTGTAAAATTGGACAAAGAAGTATATCTGTATATGTGAGTCAGACAAAACCAACCCAAGCAGTTCGACCTGTACAAAAACAGCTATTTCAATTCAAGCCTAATTTGACCCATCACCTGACCCACCCACCTTGCCACATAATAACTCATTTAAAAATTTACTTTGGGCCAAAGAATATGGAAGTCACTTCTGATTAATCAACATGATTTCAATCTGGTTCTGATTAATAGACATGAAAACCTCTACTTAGGAGCCAGGTTGCATACAGAACGCACAGCCACCACCCAGATTAGGGTTAAGATCTCTCCTGTTCTTCATTCTTGTTATTTTCTCGTTCTTGTGTGTGTGTGTGTGTGTGTGTGTGTGTTTAATCCTAGCAACTTCTACTTATCAAGTTTGTCTTTCCATAAGAAAAAACAAGATCATGACCCAAAAAGATAACATTTGATTAAAAGAGCACAAAAAACACTTCCACCCTCACTACATATCTCTTCAACTTCTGTCATCTGTTTCTCAATGACATAATGCCACCGGAGGATTCTGACAGTTTCAAAAAGTTTACGGTGGTGCTGGTGTAAAACGGGGAAAGGGAGAGTGCCGTGACACATTCTTATTGGCTCTCTTTTGTCTTGGAGAGGAAGAGAGGGGGTTAATCAACTAGATATCTTGGTCTCAAGCACAGCCCTGACATATAGCAGACGAACTATACCAACTACTCACAAACAGACAAGGATCCTAATCCAAGACTGAACTCTTCAGTATCTTGCTGTCCCTCTATACATACATCATAAAGAAAACTAAAATTCTCAGCTATTATATTACTCGGGAATAACATAGCAAGTACTGGTGATCAAAGCTAACTTAATTGGCATTTCTTAATGGGCAGATCCATTCTTTTAGCAGTAAAATGCCAGGTATTATGGACCTTTTCTTGCTCAACTGGCAAGATAGATGACAAATCCATCAAGTGAGTTCAATTTAAGTATAGTTTCCACCTCATACAGGAACATGTCTTATGAAGGTTCAAGTACATGCTCAATTTCAGCTAAAAGCAAAGTCCATCCATTGTAAAATCCACATGCACAAAGCTACTGAGTTTCAGGTGTAAAACTTTTCCAGAAAGTAAAACACATATAAAGTAATCATAACTCGTCATGCATCCACCTTCCGCAGTGAACTACACACCAGAGACAGCCATGCCTGAGACACATGGAACGGTGGAAGTGTAGAACTTTTAGCTCCGAGTTTTACTATAACGCCATAAGTCTTGGCACATATCCGATGCTTACCATATTATTTAGTACCATCAGCATGTAACTGACTCCAAACTATCGTCTTATCAAATACCTGCATATACCTGGCCATTTTCCAGGTATTTGGCTTAACTACACACCAGAGACAGCCATGCCTGAGACACATGAAACGGTGGAAGTGTAGAACTTTTAGCTCCGAGTTTTACTATAACGCCATAAGTCTTGGCACATATCCGATGCTTACCATATTATTTAGTACCATCAGCATGTAACTGACTCCAAACTATCGTCTTATCAAATACCTGCATATACCTGGCCATTTTCCAGGAGTTGGCTTGGCTTAACTAACCATAACATAAATTAGCCAATAAAAAGTGCACCCACTTCAATGCATATCCCCCCAACCCCCAAACAGAAACCTCTCCAAAAAAATGTCAGAATAATGTTAATAAGCTATCCTAAGCCGTACAAGAGAATGGATCACATTATCTTCAAAGTCAAAGAAGATCATGGTGTAAAAGATGAGCAAGTGAATATAAGTGGCCACCAATTATTGAGAATTGTAAAAAAGAAACACAGACCTTCTTCCACATACGATGCAGTATACGCTACCTGCCTGCCCATGCTCCAAGTATTTCCTCCGCACGCTTGGGGTATCATTCAACTTTTTGGTGAAAGACAAAAAATAATCATGTACCAGCTGTTTGAACTTCTCAGTATCTTCATGTGGATCATACCTTTCAGTGTCACCTGAATACATGTCCACTTCCTTATCATGTTCACGTCTTATCGGCGCATTTTTCCAATTGGGATGAACATGTCTTCTATGTGAAGGGTATGAATTATACCCACCTCGACCACCAGATCTTGGATAACCTTTTGCATACTTATCCTCATGTTTATAAGATTTCATAGGATGGTCATGCAAATATTCCTCATTATCGTATGATAAAAACTCATCATCATAACCTGTGTCTACTCTTCTAATGAATCCATCAGTGTGGTCCTTTCTTCTAGCAAAGTTTGAACCCCTGCCATCTTGATCTATCCACTCCTTGTCATAAAAGTCACGATTGTGTCTTCTACCGACAGTATCCAATCTACTCATCATAGTTCTAGAAGTTGTCCTATTTTCTTCATCTTCCATTATGTATTTCCGCTTCATAATCCTACTTGATGAGTCATACGGGGAAAGATCACGCTCTTCCATTTTATGTGTTCTTTCATATAAAAACCCTGGAGAGCTTCTCCTTCCTTCCTCATGAGATCCTGAACCTACATCTCGATTGTAGTCATAATCTCGTTTGTAATCATATTCTCGTTTATAGTCATAATTTCGTTTATAGTCATAATCGACTCTGATTCGTTCTATTTCATGATCTTGTGGCATACCCATGTATGGAATTTCTTGTTCTCTGGGAAGTTTCCTCCCAAGACGGGAATGAATACTAGCAGGATCAGGATACTGTAAAGTTTCTCTTTTTTCACGTGGCGAGCGGTTCAAACCAACGTTATTTGAGGCTGCTAGCTTCTCTAAAGAAAGATGGTCCGATAAACTTCTACTGCTCATATTCCTACGAGCAAAATCAGAAATTTCTGTCCGCTGTGTAACAGGCTCTAACAAACTCGCTCTTAATATACCTCTATCACTGTAGTCCTCTCTTTCACGCAGATTCATCTTTTCGTAGATTTCATCAGATGGATATAAAAAGTCATCTCTTTCTCGTATTCGTGGTTGACCACGCAAAGCATCAGGATGCCCAGTCCTTGGAGGACTAAATCCCTCATGTCGGTATCGACCCATATCCTCATTAATCTCAAGCTCTCTGTCTTTTCCACGCTCCAAATGGTGCCTTTCTTCATATCCGGAATGTGGTAAAGGATCGGGTATAAGCCCCGAGTTCAATGGATGTTTGTCTCGAGGCAAAGGAATACCACTTTGATAACCTAATTCATCAACCCTCGACTTTCTTGGAGATAATCTTTCATAATCTTTGAAATGAGATACACCCATAGATTCCTTAGACCTAGATGCAGTCAGACCGGAATAACTATCCCTCAGATTAGCCATACTTTTATCAAATGAAAACGAATCTCGTATATCTGGATACTCAACTCTTTCTTTCCCGAGCTGATTTAAACCAATGCTCAAAGAAGCTGACGTGAGTTCACCACCAGTATTACTTTTCATAACGGGTCCCACATCTCCCATCGACCTATACAGTCCTACACCAGCAGACTTATGAGTTCCAATCTCACGCATCCCACTATCTAACCTCCTATCCTCAAATTTGTCATCAATCATTATCGTCCTGGACGGACCACGTCCATAATCAACATCCTCGTGTTTCCTATCCATACGTTCCACAAAATCATATCTCGACCGCCTTTCAGGACTAACCAAATCCCTCTCCATAACCCATTCCTCGTTATAATACGCACGCCCTCTTTTACCCTCCACAAAATCCGGCGACCTAGACCGCATTCCCCTACTTCTATCCTCCACCACTCTCCGCCTCTCCAACGAGACACTCCTACGTCCACCCACTACTCTTTTATCCTCCATAATAAAACCCGGCGACCTAGACCTAGACCGAACCCTCCTACTCCTATCATCTCCTACTCTCCGTTTTTCCAACGAAATACTCCTTCGCCCACGACCCAATACTCGTTCTGAGTACCCCGGAACCTCCATTCTCCGTGGACTCAGTAAATAGCCATCTAAACCCATATCACCATCTCTACGTGTCCTCCCATACGAAGATTCCGTACCAAAATTTTGGTGTCTTCGAGATTGCATACCTAATCCCAAAAAGTCCTCAACTTTCTTCAAACCCTAATCCTAAAATCACTAATTTCAGCTAATTAACTAACAATATATGAAATTACTGATTAAAGATTTGCATAAAGATAGCAGAAAACCCTAACTAGGCAATTAACAATAGAACATGTTTTATAAGTTCTAAAATAAAAAAAATAAAAAAACACACACACACACAGTGGCTAAGTGAGTATCTATGTACAGGATTTTAAAACCTTAATGACAACATTCTGAGCCAACATGTTGTACGATGATGCTGATGATGATGTTTATAAATTGTATGTATATCTGCTGTATGTTATTATAGATAGATGTGTTTCTGTTTTCGAAAGATATACACACCAGCAGATCTTGTTAATTCTTATGGAACATGACGATAGATGTATTTGGACTTTAAGTCTATTGGGCCTCTGTGCTTTTTGTTAACCCGGCCCATTTAAGTCTGTGATTACGTGATAGATTCATAGATCCTGATTTGTGAACACATGACATACAGGTGCAAATATCTGTTAATCAGTTTTAGGTTTTTTTTTTTTTCTTTTAACCAAAATCGGTTTTTTTTAAAAAAAATTAACCGGTTTCGGTTAACTGGTACCGGTTAATAACCGGTTTCTATATCAAAAAACTCTAACCGATGGAACCGATTGCAGTTAATAATAACCGGTTAACTGAAAGTGGTTAACCGGTACCAGTTTTTAATAACTGAAACGCAAGACACTAGATTCAAATATTGAGAACCCACATGAAAAATAACACAAGACACATTACACATTTACACACATTATACAGAGAGTCAGAGACAAGACATAAACATTCAAAACCAAAAACATTACCAAAACATGAATTTCCTTATTTTATTTTCTGTTTTCTTCCCCATTCAATCAATCGATCGACACAAAAAAACCTTTGTTTCGATCGAAAAACTCTCTCTCTCTCTGTTTCGATCGGAAAAAACCCTCACAAAAAATAAGTAAGGATTCTTTACCATGTGATGTAATCTCCGACATCGTTCGGCAACAAGTATTGATGACGGTGGACCGGCGGTAAGTATAGATGTAGATCTGAATAAATCGATTGAACATATAATTGATTGAATTATAATGCTAGTTGAATATTTCTGTCTTCAATCTAGTTGAATTATAATGCTAGATTGCTAGTTGAATAAATTGAGGTCTTGTTTCACAATAATGTTGCTACAGCGGCAGGTTTGTGTGAGGGTTATGTTCAATAAATAAAGATAATAATAGATAAATCTAGGTTAACCGGTTATAGGTTATTATTTTAAAAAAAAAACCGATTATCGGTTAAACGGTTAATAACCGATTTTTGTTTTGAAAGCCATGATCGATTACTAACCTACGGTTAATAATAACCTATAACCGGTACAGTAATACTCGATTAGTAACCGGTTAGGTTAACCCGTTTTTGAACGGATCGGTTAGGTTAACCGGTTTTTTTGTGCACCTCTAACATGACAGGCTAAAGATCTAAATTAAAAATGAAAACGAGTGGAATTCAAATGTTATAACCAAATTTTAAGGTATTTTAAACTATATTATTACTTTTATAATTTTATTATTATGTTTCTATTTCGCTCTAAGAGTTGTTATTTTATTGACCAGAATCATCACTAGTTTGAAGTTCAATTCTTGAGAGGTAAACGTTTTATGTGTAGCCAAAGAAAATGTTTGGAAATGATCATGGTGATTATCCTGGTTTAACTTCATGCTTCTGAATCAATTAATTGTCATTATAAGAAAATTTTATTTATGTAACCATTTAATTAGTTTCTTTATTCCTTCACTTAAAATAATTCATAATAAAGGAAACTTATTTAGTTTTAGTTTTCGTCTATTAAAAGGATCTTACTTTTAGAAATTTCGCTATAAAGGGAATGTCTTTAGTTTTTAACACCAACCATCCGTTAAATGCCACGTCACTGTTGTCATATCATTAAATTTTTCTCCGCTTTTACTAATCTTTCCTTTCTTTTTTTATCTCTCGATGTGCACACACATGACACATCCCACATCAAATCCAGATGAAAATCAAATTCCAATCTAAAATCAATTCTATCAAATCCAAACTAAATTTCATTAATGTATTCATCATCATATACACATCTTCATATCCATACATCCAAGTGGAGCAATTATCTCTTTCATCTTTTTCTAACTACTCGTAATTCAATAGAGAAGTTCAACCAAATATTATTCATAATCAAAACAAAATATGTTACCAGTAACAAATGTAGTGTCTTTGTGATTTCATTACATAGCAAAAATCTAGTCATCAACTGAAATGCAACAACTACTCTTGATCATTAGTTCAAAAAATGCTGCTGCTTGTACCCACCACCGTTGACAGCCGGAAAAACATATTTATAGGAGAGGGAGAGATGTTGTTGTACTTCAGGATTTTTAAATAGAGAGATCAAGAGACAGCCACGGCGGTGGCAGGTGGCGGCTGTGAAGTTGGATTGTTGGTTGTTGCTTCTAATGAGAGCAAAGCTAATAGAGAGGAATACGGTGGAAATGGTGATGAGTGGTGACGGTGATTTCCCGGCGGCAACATGCGGCGGTTGACCACCAGTGGCGGTGGCCGGATTCTTGAGAGAGAGGTTTGTGATGTCTTGTGTGTGTTTTATTCTTTTGTATTTGTATTGTGAGATAGTGAAAGAAATAATTATCCTGTAATATGTCCACATCAGTTTTTTAATGACATGAAAGTGGGGATATAGCATTTAACGGAACGTTGGTGTTAAAAACTAACAATATTCCCTTTATTGCGAAATTTTTAAAAATTAGATCCTTTTAATAGACGAAAACTAAATAGGTATTAGGAATATTGAACAAATAGGTTATCCTTTTATGGATTTTGCCCTTTTAAAAATTAAATAGATAAGAAATAAAAAGTATTTTTTGTTTTGAAAAATAAGTAGATAAAAATTGTTATACTAATAAATCTTGGTCTCATTATTGATGTTTTGGTAAAAAAAAAAAGAAAGATTTTTATCCCGCGTAAAACGCAGGTACGTTTACGAAAATCGGTTTTAGTAATTAATATAAAATAAAACTTGTGAAAAATAGTAATTAGCTTAAAAGTTTAGTCTTAGATAGAAAACAATTAATGAGACCTAATACCTACATAATTAGTAATTGGTTTTAAAATGCATATTCAAATTTGAAAAAAGTTCTAAAATTGTGATCTGTTTTGACAAAAACTATAGTATCTTTGAAACTTGAAAATGATCATAATCATCATATTTCTCTTATTGTTCTATCTCCTCCATGTTTCATTCAATCTGTTTAAACTCTCGATTTATGTATTTTTCATTATTTTGTACCATCAAAAGAAATACTTCCAAATACAATATGGATGGTAATATTTTGAGTAATTTTTTTAAAAATTCTTTTTTATTTTCTCATCTATTAACTACCTAATATACTATTTACTTTTATTAAAAGGGAATATTCTTTTGTCAAGTACATAAGTACACCACTTGCCAAAGGCCATGGCCTGTCGAACAAAATTGTTTTTAATATTTCCGAGAAAATAAAAATAGTTATCGTCTAAGTAAAATCATTTATTGTTTCCAGACTAACTCTCCAATATGATGCTAATTCTCCAGTATAATTCTCTAATTTTACTTTATTTACAATTTCATCTTTTGCTATCTCTCTTTTGCCACAACTCTAAATTTTATATTTCACACGTACATTACACACATATATATACTGCTATACATGACCTACTTATATAGTTAAACAAATGATCTTAAAACAAAACAAAACAAAATGTAATTGTATTCTTTGCTTCAAGTGCATCCAAAACAATAATTGAAGAAAGAAAGTAGTCAAAGCAAGCTCATGATTTTAAACATGTCAGTATTTAACCTCTCAATTTTCTACCAACTCTTCATACTCTTTTATCTTGAAATACTTTGAATAATAGTAAGCGCAGAACAACACAATTTTGGGGTGCCTTCCAAGCCACCCTACTAACTCCATATGCTGTTTAAATTCTTTCTTCTAAACCCTAACTTCTGGTATCCATTTCACCACCACTGTCGTTTCCTCATCAAATATAGCCTTATAAGTTGTTCCATAGCAACCCTTTCCAAGAACCTCAAAGATAACCAACTCGTTTTTCTCGGCTGCTTGTACCACACTTTCAAAGTCATCAAATTTCTCATTTGACCCAGGAGTGACAGCTTGAACCTTTAAGTAACCAACGGAATCTGTGTTTTTCTTTTTTAAATAACAAAATAGTAATAACACAAAGTAAAAGGAGTAGCAAGAAGCCTCCTTAACAATCACCTCTATAGCACTGTTATGGTACCATGAATAGCTTACACTTTTTGGTCTCTCCTTTTTACCTCATAATAAGTATCTACAAAAGCACGACGGAAACTATTAGTTTCTTGGATACAATGATGTGATTAAGCATATGAGGGGTACAAATGTGTAAAGTATTGGTTTTTGATGATATGCAGTCTTTTACCTCATCAAGTTAAGACATTAGTCTTTTACCTCATCAATACAATTAAGTCCAAGAGTGGTTCTTAGTCAATGTAATATTGACACATTTGTAGCCAAGAGTGATTGTTAGTGGCTAAAATCAAACTAATAGCTAAATCAGCAATATCATCAGTCAAGAAAGCAGGTGTTTTAGTAACTCACTAACTCTAATCCGTTTCTGCTTACAATACCCTGACTATATCCAATCCAACACTGAAACTCGAAACAATATCGAGACCTGAACATATAAAACCATCATAATGCCTCGAGTAAAAAAACATAACATATAACTCCATAAGTATTTAAAAGAGGATGTGCAAGATGTGGAGGGTTGTCGGCACAACTGCTAATGATCTACTTTATGGACAAAGAACCAAAACTATTCAAAAATATTTACCTTGCATGACCCATAATGTTGTACATTAGCAACAAATGTTTGTGTTAGCCAGTTCCTGCAAGTTAAAACAAAACACCACCAGAAACTTTTGTTACACACGTAATCGTATCCTAAGAGTTACTACAATATGACTAACATTTTACTAAAAGTGAATGAGCCCAAATCAAGGTCAGCAGTAGGTAATGCAACATTGACGGGTTGGGTAACGGGTCAAACATATCGTGTTTCAAGTTATCGACCCATGAAAACTTTTTGTCAAACCGGAGAGAATAAATAGAAGTTTAATGAAGTAACACACTAACACCATGCTCAAAGAAATCAAACATGAAACAATCCCTCCTCAAGTAACTACTTTAAAAATTAAAAATGACAACTCAAGGGTTTCTTTATGAATTCCAGGATTCTGCCATGTGATCATCTTTATACATCATCCATGGTTCCATAAACCTCCTGAAGTATGTGAAAATTTTGCAAAGTTTATAACTAAATCAAACCTTATGATGCCCTCATCTTTCCCGGGTGACATAGGTTGGAATAGCCCATCAATCATTTCAACTCGAGCAGATTGTGCTATTACAGATGCCCTGTAGCGGGAAATATAAGGCCATTTTCTAGAGCTTACTACCTGCACATTTCAAAATAGAATTATAAGTAAGAAACAACTTAGGGGGCGTTTGGTTCGCGGAATGTTTTTGAAGGAATTGGAATCTGTCAATGGAATTGGAATCTGAAGGAATTGGAATCTGAAAGTTTTAAAATCTGTGTTCTGTTTGGTTGGCAGAATTCAATGAAATTTATCAAAGGAATTGGAATGTAATTTATGTCAAATGACAAAAATACTCTTTAATTAATTTTTCTTATAAATTGTCTTCTTGCAAAATTTATAATGTTATTCTAGTTACTTTAGTAAATTATATTATATTATATATATATATATATATATATTAACTTTTTGCTTTATATTTGAAAGAACTTTTTACTAGTAAACCATTCATATGTAATTCACAATTAATATTCATTTGTCATACACTACAACCATTCATACAAACAAATCCCACAATATGCATCGAATTTGTTCCAAACAAACCAACTATTACAACTTACCATGTCTTTTTCAAACTACAATTGGTTCAAAAAACCGTACATCCAAAAGCTTCAAAATAAGTACCACTAACTTCGACATAAACTATATTACCTTAACCATTTTCTTAATATTCCGACATCACAAACTGTACCCAATCCTCCCTTTCTTCTTCCTTCAAATCCCAAAAAGTAAGTACACTATCATGATCACTTTTCATTTTACGAATTGCCTTAAACCTTTCCAATTGAGATAGTGATGTCATTTTTTCAAGCTCCAACGTTAGCATAGCGGTTTTTTTATTAAGTTCAACTTCAAGTTTTATACCTTCACTCAATTCCGCCGATAATTCTTTGAGACGTTCACCAAAATACATAACCGCATCATTCAAACTTTCAACCATAGAAGTTGTTTGAGATGTGCTCTTCCTTTTCTTACTAGGAATACTTGAAACTTCTTCAACTTGAACACTTGTGGTGGTACGTGCCGTGTGGCTACCTTCCATCGCTTCATCAAAACTATCATGCGAGTCTTCCTCTAGTTCCTCAATATTCACTTGCTCTTCCATCTCGGTAGCAACCTTGGCTCTATTTCCTTGAGCTCGATCTTTTCCAAAAACAATACATAAATCTTCATAATGTGGAAGCTTTTTATTTTTCCATTTTGATGCCCCTTTATGACTTTATATCACATTAAAACAAAATATATATATATATATACATATATATATATATATCAAATCTGCTATGTTGCTACCCAATTATAATTGTAAACAACTTAATAATAATAATAAAACCAAGGTAATACCTGGAGATAAGCATCCCATACTCCTGGAGATGTCGTGGTCACACAATTGTTCTCCTTATCATAACCAAACCCACTTGTATTCAACATATCAAATACAACTTGCCAATCTTTTTTCATTGTTTTTATTCTTGATTCAATGTGAGGTTTACCCAAAAGACCCGACTCAGGAAGCGATACTTTCAAGGTTGCTTCAAGATGAGTTAAATACCCGGATCTAAAGCCATTATCGGCTTTATATCCTCCTACATTTACCATGGTTAGTAAAGCTTCCACCAACTTTGCATCTTCTTCTTTCGTCCATCCCCGATAGGTTCTGTTTTGACTTGTCATACCTGTATTATGCAGTAAAAACAGTTGTAACTAACAGTAAAAACAGGTTACAAAAAACTGCACTAAACAGCAACCAAAACTGCAGCAAAATAACCCAAAACTTGCAGTAAAAACAACATCAAAAATAGCCATACAACTGCAGTAAAAACAGCCTAAAACTTGCAGTAAAAACAGCCCTAAACTGCAGAAAAATCAGCCCAAAACTGCAGTAAAAACAACCTAAAACTTGCAGTAAAATTAGCCATAGAACAGACCTCAAAACTGCATAAAAGTCAGCCCAAAACTGCAGTAAAAACAGCCTAAAACTTGCAGTAAAATTAGCCATAGAACAGACCTCAAAATTGCAGAAAAATCAGTCCAATACTACAGAAAAAACAGCCTAAAACTTGCAGTAAAATTAGCCATAGAACAGACCTCAAAACTGCAGAAAAATCAGCCCAAAACTGCAGAAAAAACAACCTAAAACTTGCATAAAACTTGCAGGAAAACCAGCCCTAAACAATCTAATTAAAGCAACACTCAAACTCCACTACAAATAGCCTAAACAACACTCAAACTGCACTAAAAACAGAAACAGCAAAACAGAACAAAGGTATAACAATAATACAGAAACAGCAATACATAAATAAAGTAAAAAATTAAAAACAAAAACAGCAACAATAAAACATTATAAATTATGTTTAGAATACAAGGTTCACATAATACTAATAACAGCAGCAACAAAGCAACATCACAAATGGTTCAATCACAGCCTACATAAATGGTTCAAATCACAGCCTACATAAATGGTTCAAATACGACTAGCATTCCAAGACTCAAACATAGTATTTGCCAAGTTATTTCTAAATGTAGTCCACTCGTTTGAAGTTCCAACAGAACTTATATTATCCTCTTCTCCATATCCATCTCCATTTCCAGCTCCATCTCCGGTTCCCTCATCTACAACATCTTCCATTTCTTGCGGGTCATCTTCTAATTCTTGTCTTATAAAATTATGGAGGAGACAACATGCCATTATGATCCTAATCTTCGTATCGATAGGATAAAATGAGTTGTCCTTTAAAATTTTCCACCCTCCTTTCAAAAGCCCGAAACATCTTTCTATTACATTTCTTGCGGATGAATGTCTCATGTTATAGAATTCTTTTGGTGTAGTCGGTTGGTGTCCATCACTCCAATCATTTAAATGATATCTTTGTCCTCTATAAGGGGCTAAAAAACCCTCTCCATTTGTATATCCAGCATCTACCAAATAGTAACCGGGTCTAGCAACTCTTAATCCATTAGGACGATCAAGAGCATCCCGTAAGACTCTACCATCAGCTGCAGACCCTTCCCAACCCGGTAAGACAAATATGAATTGCATATCTTGTGAACACATGCCTAACACAATTGTGGCGATATCTCCCTTTCTTGTTCTATACCTAGGCCTCTCCTCGATTGGTACTAAACATTGTATGTATGTTCTGTCTAAAGCTCCTAAACAATTCTAAAAGAAAAAAATAAACAGGTTATTATATATTGCAAGTTACTAACATATATATAGTTAATAACTTAATATGATGAATACATATACCTTGAACCATTTCCATCTATGGTCGGTGGAGTTCTCAGGAACGGGTTCGGGTTTCTTTAGCAAACGTGAATGCAATCTGATAACCGCATTGCAAACTCGGGAAAAAGTTCTACTAATTGTTTCTCCCGAACGATGAAAGTTGCTTATCATGACTCGGTTCTTAATATTATGAGCTATCATATGAAGAAAAATAGTAACTTGTTCTTCTATATCCATATTTCTACTTGCTTTTAAACCACCAAATGTTATAAGCATGCCACACAACTTCTCAAAACACCTCTGAGTCATCCTAATATTTGATATTTCTAAAGTATCGCTCCCGTAAACATATCTATTCAAAATTGAGTGTCGACTTATTTTTGACAAAGTGTATCGAATACATGGTTTATCAATTTGGTATTCAATAACCAACATGTAAAGACATACAATAAACCAACAAATAATTATATTCACTTGATTCCACCAAGCTAGAATCAATGTTTGTCTTCTTTGCTTACGTTTTCGGGCTGTTAAACTAAGCCGTGCCATGTCCTGTCCATAAAATTTTCATATATTACACTTGAAGAACAACTGGTTTTACATATACCCATTTAACAGTATGTGTGTATATATGTATAGATATAATAAAAAAAAAGAGCAGAGACATATATACTAGCATAACAAGTTATTAATAATTAAAACCTAACTTAACAATTCCATGATGATAAAAGAGGTGAAACGAAAATCAGTGACAGATTTATATATATATATAGAGAGAGAGATTTACGAAGAAGATGAAGGTTTTGAAGAAGATGAAAAAATATTTACCTTTTGGAAGAACAATATAGATCTAGATCAGGTAGGTAGAGGTTTTGAAGATGATGGAATTATGTTGCAGCTAGGGTTCATTTGTGGTGGGGGGGGGGGGGGGGGGCTTTTGGTCTATTGTCTGAATTCCAAAGGATTCATAAGCTTTCCATCGATATATGGATGGAATTAGGAATTCATTGATTTAAAGAATTTGATGGAAAATTCTAAATTCCAATTCCACCCTTTTGTTGAACCAAACATAGGAAAGTGTGGGATTCAAATTCCAATTCCTAGGAATTCCATGAACCAAACACCCCTTTAAGGTTATCGTCGGTTTAAAGAATCTAAAACAGAACATACTGCAGCAATTGAGGGCACATCTTAACGGCCTGGTGAACCATGAGATACATCCAAGCAAATACATGGAAATAATATCATCAAGAATAAAATAAAATATATAAAGAAAGTTCATTATTTGGTGATACCGAAGAACTGTCGTCTTCTTTCTTAGTGTCCTTCCTCTTAATCTTCTTTGCAACCTTAAACACCATGTTCAGCATGAGGTACATCAAAACCTGAGCTACACAACCTCTTCATATGGAAATTGTCCCTGCAGGTAAAGCACCATGTTTAGCATGAGGTGCATCAACCTCTTCTTCAACAGACTCCAATGGATGTTATAAGTCCCAACTCAAGAGATGGTACTAACTGAAGACACCTCTATGTCAATGGTGAGATTTCTTTGCAATATCAACACTGAAGTGGAGACGACCAGTTACAGTGAATGTATACCAAGTCCTTGGTTAAATTACTTAAAAAGGTGACAATAAGTAAATGACAAAGCAATAAGTAAATAAAATAAAGTAAATATGGTGAGATTAAGTTGTAATTTTTAAATGTATTGTATCTATTAATGTTAAATAAAATACAAGGTTGTTGCGGAACCAAGATAATACATAAATGTAAATATCTTAACAACCTATGAAGTACAATTGATCTATACTTGAAAATTCTCTTTCACAATCGAAACACTTAAAGTTGTGAAGTGTTCCCTTTTGCGATTGAGAGAATATTACACAAGTTCACCAAGAATATTGTAAAAGTCTTGCAAAAGTCTGAATATGCAAAGTTGTATTCTTGTTGTGCAAAGACCTCTATTTATAGACAAAGTTGGCATTGAGATTCCAACTTTATCGTATAGATATGGTTGACAACATTTAAGGAAACTAGTTGAATTCATTTAAAATGCTTGATAAGGTAAGTCAAGATGTTACTTTATCCAACCTGCTTTATGCACTTTTGCACTTTAATCATAGACAAATAATATTGTCTGTATAATTATAAAGCTGCATAAAGCAAAAAGGTCTTTCTCGAAATTAGTGTAAAGCGTTGTAAAGGCTTTAAACTGATGCTCTCCCGTTTCTATCTGAATAAAATGCCAACTGGGTTTCGCTGCCATTGTCATTCTCCATCTTCCACTTGTTGTCTTCGACTCCAACTGGAATGTCTTTAGTTCTGATCAGATCTCATCTGGAGGAAGTCTTCGGTTGCATTATCTGTACGTTGAAACTGGACTTTAATATATTTCTGGACAAATCTTCCGGTCTCCAAATGCGACTGAGACTGGCCAGTTTTAGTCAAAACTGGACCTAACAGATGTTCCTGTCACAAGTTTGGAATTATAGCCAATACACAAGCTTCAGCTTAAATTGTCGTTTTTACACTAATATAACCAGAAATACATTATACACATCCACATGAAAAGCAGCATGGTTGGTTCAGTGGTAAATACCCTTGCCTCTGGAGACAGAGGTCATGGGTTCGATCCTCATCCCATGCAAAGGTTGGAGGGCCTTTTCTACCATTTAGGTAGAAACTAGAAGCAGCCTCTCTACTTAGGTAGAGGTAAGGTCTGCCTACATTTTAACCTCCCCCATACATCGTCGAGGTATTAGGACTCAAAACTCGTGGAAGGCGGCACTGAGCAGTTACTTACTTACTTACACCCACATGAGCCGCTTAAGTTCTACTCTTGGCGGATTTAGTATTGTACCATCTACAATTTGATTAAAATTTGAAAAGTTTCTTATTTTTATCTTAGGCCTAGGTTCCCTTTCCTAAACCTGGTAAGTAGATTATTGCATTAACACCACCTAAAAGATAAACACGGTTACCTCTTCATCTGCAGAACAGCCGCAACACCATCACCGCCTCCTAAGTTCATGAGTATTAGAGGCTTTGACCTGTAATGTTCAATAATAACATTAGTAAGCCAGAAGGTCTTGAAACAAAGGAATCAATGATGACATGAAAGTAAGTAAAGAAACAACAAACCCATTCTTTTTATTAAGAATCTTTAATTGGCCTTTGGAATTTGATTTTTGTGCATTTGTTGAAATATAAATTCTTCGAATAAGTTAAATTACCAATTTCAATGGTGATTCTTCATGACCGGTTATTTACTGAATCTCCTTTAAGCCTTCTCCAAATGTTTTATTTAACCGACTCAAGCTTTTCCTGCAGATTGAACAAACCCAACAATGAATCGGCCTTAAACTTAAATCAAAACAGGTTGGTGTTTCAAGTAAATAGCAACAACAGCAACAAACCCATTCTTTTTTATTAACAATCTATAAGCCCTTATTCAAGAAAGTTTGGAATAACAAATATAGGTTTGCAAGATTGATCTTTAATCAAAATTTTACATAAGAAAGGAAAGCATATTCTAATCAACAAATATTTGAATAATAAATATCCATTTACAAGATTGATCTCTTAATCACAATTTTGAACAGCAAAGAAAAACCATATTTAAAGTGATTTCTATAATTAGTGTATATAGAGATTCGTGTATATATATAGTTTTCAGTAACAGATCTTGAATATATATTAAATCTTATATTAAATAAATTTTCAATAGAATCGAAAATCTTCAAATACTTGTTGCTGGTGGTGATGATGTTCTAGCTTCCATCGTAAATCAAAAAGAAAACCCTGGCAAGATTTGATTTAAAAAAAAAAAAACAGTATAAAGATTGGGATCCTATATACCTCCGATCTTCATATTCATAAAAAATAAACTATAAATCTGAATAGTTAATAACTGGGTTGTTAAAAAACTATTCATTTACTATTTTTAACTGGATTGAAATAACTAATAACCATCCTTATGATGAATCTACATCGATCGATTTATGAATCTGTTTTTGTTTAGAAGAAGAAATCAAAGAGTGATTTTGAGTGTAAGAAGGAGAGAGATAAAAAATTATTTAGAAATATGAGAATGTGATAATCTGATAGATAGATAGTACTTTTTTTCTCTCTCCATTCCTCCTACTCCTCTTTCTTTCCACGTTCTCTCTTTTCTGCAAACACTATCCCGCCCATTTTCATTTTCAATACCATCTTTTTATTTCAAAAATCAATACCCTTATCCCGCCCAAATAACCTCCCACACACACGAAAACACCTTATAACACACACAACTTGACATCATTTTTCCAATGTGGCTGCCGTGTTTGTTTGACAACGCACACTTGTGATGTCACAACCTTTGTGTTCTTTAGTATGAAAAGGAGGATAAATACCACTACTTGTATTATTTTGGTAAGTATCATTCTTTATAGTCAATAACCAAGATTTATTAGTGGATGAAAATAGTTCGCATTTATACTCAATAACTAACATAAACGGTGACGTTATGATTGTCGAAAAGTAATTCTTTTGTTTTTAATTTTCAAATTAACTTATCATTATTTGAAATAGTAAATGAGCACTTTTTATTTTTAACAACCCAGTTAAAAATACCAAAAAAAATAAATGTATAAATAAAATGAAAACAAATTTGTAGGTTTCTTTGGATATATGGTCTACTTTCTTATTTAATATTCCAGCGTATATGAATTCGATTCACGTTGTCTTCTCAGCATACATATATATTACTATATCAATACCTATTATATTATTTCAAAGAAACAACCAAAAGAACGATTAGTTCAATGTAGCGACGACTTTCTCATATACTTAATTTTCAAAATAAAAAATGCTCAAACTATAATCAAGGAAAACACTAAGTTTTCCATAAAAAAGGAGTTGGATTTTCACCCTCATAGCACTTTAAAAACCATACCAAAACAAAAATAGTATTTTTGACAATATAAGATTGAGAAATCAATAATCAAACTATACCAGAAAAATAAAACATAAAGCAATAATCTGGAACAAAAAAACAATATAAGAAGAAATATTGTGTATAACAAAAGTTATATATCCAAAAGATAGTAAATTATATAAAAAGAAAAATAAATAAAGATAGGCAGCAACATTTGGATATTGAAGTTTTAACACTCAATAGTGACTAGTCAAGAGAGTTAGACATAAAGTGATAATGATGCAAATTATGTGTTTATCTATACTATTTTATAAAAATTATTACAATCTCTATTTTTGGAAATAGTTATACAATAGTTACATGCGGAATTACTAAATTACCTTTAACAAACACTCACTATGAAAAGAGTTTTTATAAAATACGAAATTTGTTCTTAATGAGTTAATCTACACTTTAAATCATTATTTTAATAATTAACACTTTAAACCCTTTCTTCTAAAAATTTTCACTATCACAATTAGATCAACCTACAACACTTGACACCGTCACCACCACCAATAATACCATCACCGATACTACTAGACCGCCTTTCCTACCATCGCCGCCATATTGCGCGTGTACCATGCTCTTACATGTGATGAAAAATAGGGTTTAATATTGGGCTTGTTTAACATTTGGGCCAATAAATAACATTTAAGCCCAATAAACAAATGACAATAGCCTTCAAATTGTCATTTACAAAGTTGTTTAGCATATATGGTTCTTTTGTCCTTAATGACCATCACTTTCAGCCTTCTATATAAGTTTAGTGAAGTAGCCAACGTGCAACGATGGCCTTCAAATTGCCATTTACAAAATTCTTTCATAATTATTAAAAAATAAGATTTGTAATTAAAAAAATATAACTTATAATTTAATAATATTACAATGAGTTAACCTACAATCAAATTAGTATTTTTCGGGCGACTAATACCTTGCTATTTTTCCATTTATATTAACATATATCATTTTTTCCGTTCAAAAAAAGGTAAATAAAAGTTAAACAAACTTATCTCTCTATCGTTGAAAACAATCATCTTCTATCGTGACTGAAATAGGAACATACCATTCAAATTTCTTACATCCATCATGACATAGTGAAATTTAATTAGGCACCCGTTAATCTTATCTTGATTTTCAATCTGATTGTTGTAATGTTGAATGATAAATGTCAACGTTTAGCTAAATAACACAAACAATAATACTTAGCAAAATAATATTACCAAAACATCAATTATGAAACCAAGATTAATTATTTATGAAGATGAAAAATTATTTATATTTGTACATTACTCAATAACCAATACAAAAAGTAAGTGATAGAAAACTGTTTGAAATAATATAGTATTTCCTTATTCTCTTATATTAATAAAAAAAAGATTGTTTCTAGAAGGATTTTAATGATGTGACATCATATAACTTCTTTTACAAATCTCATTTAAGTTTAATGATGTCATATTAATTTTAATAATTATTTAAAATAAAATTAAAATGATTTCTTATCATTGGCTCAAAATTACTATTAAATCCCATATTTGTATGGGACCAACAATCAAATCCTATATTTTGATAACATTTTTAATTATTTGTTTCTATAGATTTAAGACTAACATTTTGTTGCTTTTAAATTATCTACTTTTGATCCATACAAGCTAACAATCAATGAATTATGTTCAAAGCATAAGATACCAATATACACTTTTTAAAACTATTTTTATAAGTTTTACCATTAATTGTTCAGTTATAAGTTTACAATTTAAACGGGTTGTCATTTTTTTTTTCTCTTTCTAACAAAACAATAAAGGATTTGGTGCAAACGTTGGATGAAAATATATACGTTGGAGGATGAGAAAATGGATCTTGCTTACATTACTCAACAATATAACATTGGTTTAAGAT
This sequence comes from Erigeron canadensis, assembly GCF_010389155.1. NCBI lineage: Eukaryota > Viridiplantae > Streptophyta > Magnoliopsida > Asterales > Asteraceae > Erigeron > Erigeron canadensis. The sequence goes on along the minus strand of NC_057761.1, from coordinate 33,380,147 downwards.
TTTGTTTGTCACTTCAAAGATCTTCGCGTTAATGTGTTATAAAAATTATTTAAATAGCCGGGTTAAAAAAAGTTAATTACTTAAATGGTATCTAGCGTTTGTGCGATATTGTTGTTTGTTACCTTTCATTTTGAAATTACGCGGATCATACCTAACGTTTCCAAAAGTCCACTCGGACCATACTGGAACCAAACGCTTTTTGATGGCCGTTAAAAACCTCCACATCACTTGCACGTGAGGGGTAAATATGTAATATCGCGTTTCTTAATTACTTAAATGGTACCTAACGTTTGCACGATATTGATGGTTTCATACATAATGTTAAGTTATTATTATTATTATTATTATTTTGTATTTTTTTTTAATTTTGAAAGGTTAACTTCGCTTTAGGTCAATGTTTTATAAACCAAAATTTTACTCATACCAGTGTGGAAAATTTTCCGGTATTATCGGTATTACCGAAAATACCGACTGATACGACTTTTTTTTAATTTGTTTTATTTTATTATTTTTATAAAAACTTTCCAAAACTTGTTACAATTTAACGAAAATAGTCAATATGCACTTATAATTCACCCAAAATAATACCAAATAGATTTTTCATAACAAAATATAAGTTTTAAAGTTCACAGATAACCAAAAATAGCAATAAAGTATCATAAAAATAATTTTAAAAAATTTCAAATTTTGTTTTTTGAAAATATCAGAAATACCGTAACGGTAATACCGAAAAATACCAGGAATACCATTAATACTGGCCGGTATTTACCGGTATTTAAAAGATTGCTTTAAGCTTCGTGTCGCGATTCGACAGCATGAGATCTAGCATACGCTATCGTTAGAAAAAAAAGGCAACATATGTTAGACCTATCGCAACACGAGGTTTCAAGCGAAATTCACCTTTCAAGAATAAAATAAAATAAATAACTAAACATTAGGTATGAAACTAGCAATATCGTGCAAACGTTAGATAACATTTAAGTAATTAGAAAATGCGATATTACATTTTTACCCCCCACGTGCAAGTCACGTGTGTGTGTGTGGGGGGGGGGGGTAACGGCCATCAAACGGCGTTTGGTTCCAGTAGTATAGTCCGAGTGGAGTTTTGGATACGTTAGGTATGATCCGCGTAATTTTGAAAGAAAATGTATTAAACTAACAATATCACGCAAACATTAGGTACCATTTAAGTAAATAAAAAGGCACAAGAAATACTTTTTGACAATCATAACTTATCATTATTTTGAAAATTAAGTAGATAAGAAATAACCTTCAAATTGTCATTTGCCAAGTTCATTCTCAACCTAAAACCATCTTAATTTTAATATACACTCAAAGGCAACTGCCTAACCTCAATTGACCAATAACAACTCTCAATTTCACAAAATTAATTAAATCAATTTTCATATAAACTGAAACCTACACATATAATCACAACAAACAAAATTATTGAAAACCCCACAATTACTCTTTTGTAAGACATCAATGAGAACTCGATCAATTATGTAATCAAAGTTAAAATATTGTTTAACAGAAAGAGTTTGTATAAAAGAAACTCTGCTATACCATCTAACCTTGATATGATTTATCATTTCGTATTTACATTTAAATATCTCAATTCTCTTTTAAGTATATTTTTACATTTAACGTATAATTATTATTTTTATTCATATATTAATTATTATATTAATAATGTTATAAAACCTGTGTATATGACACGAGTTTAAAATCTAGTATATAATTATAATCAGTACAATTATAATCAATACATATTCGATTATGATTGATATTTAATAAAAGGTATTATAAGTTTTTTGACAAACTCAGCAAAATATTTAATTAAGATTATAAAACATTTAGTACAACAAAAACAGCTAGAAAAATACATATCTTATAATCAGCAAATATACACACCTCACATCTAGTTTGCAAGTATAAATGCGCTAGCTTAAGTATTCTAGCTCCGCAATAATGGCTCCAAACACATATCTACCGTCTATTACTATTACTTTATCATTAAAGGAGAATGTTATGAACAGTATTACGTAACGCTTTTTTTTTTTATATCGTATTTAACATCACTATTCGAATTTTGTCATATCGGATTGTGTTCGGATTTTTTTTACTTTTGGCTTTTTTTTTGTTTTTTTGTTTTTTTTACATTTTTATTGCTTTATATTTTCAACTAATATATTAGTAATCATTAAACCTCAACCTTATATACCCACCGTCACGTGGCACTAATGTCCATATATACCCAACGTTATTATTCGGATATTGTCATATTGGAATCCGTTCGAGGTATTTTTCATTCGGGTTTTCTTGCACAATTTTTTTTACTTTTGTGTTCTCTTCTATTGGTTCATTTTATACCCCACACTATTATTTGAATTTTGTAATATCGGATCCCGTTTGAGTTTTGTTCTTTCATTTTTTTCTTGGTTTTTTTCATAGTGTTTTTTTTTTTGTGTTATCAACAAATATATTGGAAATTTTTATTTCGTTTTTATTTTTTGGTTTTATTGCACAAAGTAAATTTATGTATTTGATATTGCAAACTATTTGATGCGGTTTTATTACTATTCTCGCACAAACACTTTTGTTTTTTTCAGGTTATTATTTTGTTTTTTATGCTTTTTTTCTTTTCAATTTTTAAATAGGTTAAACCCAAATAAACTAACATGACAAAACGTATCAACACGATAAATTGAAGCCCGCAGGGCCAAACCTCACTAGTTAATATTTACCAATAGTACTCCAATAGACAAACGAATGAGATCTGTAACCTCCTAGAACCACCGAGTATCCGATTTCGATAAACATGAAAACGACCAAAAATAAAAACATAATACTCTTAGTTTATCCATAATCTTTGTTTTGGCAACCTACCTTGGGAAGTGTGTCCATATGTATAACTTCGTCCCATTTGACTTTTCATATCTCAACGACTCAACCAAAACTTCTTCCCTCATAAATTCCCATACATTACTCATTTCACAAATCCAAATATCCAAATAACAACAAATATTTTCAGATTATTGAGCCAACATGGCATATGGAGTTTCTTATGATACAATTTGTTTCTATACTTGTATACTAGTCTTGTTGTTTAGAACAAAACAACATTTAATCACAATCTTAATGAGATTGTTTCACCTTAATGATCATCATCAAGACATGAAATTAGCTATGTACGACCTGCCTGTCATTCGGTTCGGAGAGTTACGAGACCGAAGAGGCCGCGATAGAACGTTCGACTTAAATTGCTTTCTTTGCTTAAAAGAGTACGAGAAAGACGATGTAGTGAGTCAACTCAGTAGGTGTGGTCATGTCTACCACACGAGATGTGTTGGAAAAATGATCATGGATGATTGTGAGTTAAACTGTCCTTTTTGTAAATCGTCCATTTTTAAAGCGATGCCCGCTACTTGCTTTAATTAATATGTTAAAAGTTTTTCATGGTTTTATTATCCTTATCCATTTTTTAAAACCTTTTTTGTATATGTATTTTTGTGTAAAGGAAGTCTATATAGGATTAGGAGTTTGTATATGGTTATCCAAGCTTATCTAGTTCAGTAGCAAAAGTGTAATTCCATAAATTTTGTGTAAATATGTATTTGACCCTCTTATTTCATATGTAAACTTTTATAATTTTAAACTTAAATACAGATATAAATGCTTGTGTCTACTCCTAGCGTCAATGAAACCATTCATTCATCTAATGTTAAGCCACCGTAGATTTTTTTTTGTTAGGATTTTTTTTAACTTTAGGTTAAAGTTAAAAAGTTAATCATTATTAGATTAAAATCAATTGTTAAGATTTAGTTATTATTTTTGAATTTGAATTTGACTAATGATTTTAAATCAAGAGAAAATTACACTTTTGGTCCTTGAACTTGACACGTTTTCACTTTTAGTCACTAAACTTCAAAAATTGCAAATTATATACTGAACTTGACACATTTTTTCACTTTTGGTCACTGCGTCAACTTTGTTAGTTTTTCTCCGTTAACTTGCCCAGATTCGTTAATTTTTTTTCCACTTTTCGTCCTTCCTATTATTCCATAACTAAAATCGATAATCGGTCCAACTTCACATCTTATATATTGTTTTGGCCGATTAGTGAAAATACATATTCATTTATTATGTTTTGAAACAATTTTTTTATGTTTACGGTTTACTCAGTAGTTTAATTAGGTGAAATAATTGTTTTTTATTTTTAACGACGATGAAATAATTGTTATTGAAATGTTTATTTATAAAGATAGATTTATTTAGTGACTATGTTTGAATTTTGAGTCTTCTTATATAGTTTTTCTTAATTCATTTTATTAATTATTAATAAACGAAAATAAAAATAAGATATTGTAATATTTATCTAAAGTAACGTGTTGTAGGTTTTTCTGATAATCTATAACGCCTTATGATTTAACCGTAAATATTTTTGTGTTATATAAATATGTTATAAAACATATAATAATGAACTAATTTTTAAATATATTTTTCATTGATTTAATTTACACCAGCTACTATATATTACAGATAAAAATGTTTAGAGTCAAAGTTAAAAGTAAAAATACTAAGAAAAAATCAAAATAATAACATTTAAAATTGGACGAATAAGGTATATATAAAATAAGTAGGTAAATTATACTTTTAATCACTGAAGTTTGTCGATTATCAATTTTAGTTATGGCATAATGGGAAGGACGAAAAGTGGAAAAAAAAACTAACGAATCTGGACAACTTAACGGAGCAAAACTAACGAAACTGGGCGCAGTAACCAAAAGTGAAAAAAAGTGACAAGTTCAATGTATAATTTGCAATTTTTGAAGTTTGGTGACTAAAAGTGAAAAACGTATCAAGTTTAGGGACCAAAAGTGTAATTTTCCCTTAAATCAATGGTTAATTTTACCACTCTAATTACTTTTAATTTGACGGATTTTTTTTTTTTCTTTTAAGTGAGCTAGGTTTCGATCCTTGTTGAATACAAATTAAATTTTTGAATGGTCAGGACCTAAGAACCTACTGGAATTTTTCATTAGAAATTTAGAATGCTTAATGCTTATCGAATTGGCATATTGTGGGCCCAATTCAGAGAACCACCTACCTGTGGTATGGTGGAGAGGGTTGCTTTGAATAAAAATAAAAAATTAAAAAAAAAACTTTATTCGAAACTAGGAAAAAAAAAACTTTGTAATTTTAATGTAATTTTCATATAAATATATTTTTAAACCTGTGATTTCATCTATAAGTTTGTAAAATTTAAGTATAAATGCACTAGACGCGGGTACTATCGCTCGCAATAACTCAAAACATTTATATCTGCTGCGTGTCCACAATAATGTAGCAATAGACAAAGAGATTAATGAGATCTACAAAATTCCAGAACTATCTATCTGATAGTTTCACTTTCACCACATATTAAAACATTACTTCACAAATAAAAGCATGTTTAAGTTTATTATCCATAATAATCTTTGTTTTGGCGACCTACTTTTGGAATTGTGTTTCCCATTTGACTTTCCATATATCTATCTCAACCAAAAACTTTTCCTCATAAATTCCCATAGACATAACTTAATTAGTCTCACAACAAATTCAAGAATATCAATAATATTCAGAATGACCCGAAATGGCATATGAAGATTCTTATGATTCATATGAAGATTCTTATGATATAATTTTGTTCTATAGTTGTATATTAGTCTTGTTGTTTAGATCAAAACAACACTTAGTCACAATCATGATGAGATTGTTTCACCTTGATCATGATCATCAGCAAGACATGAAATCAGCTATGTTGGACCTTCCTGTCATTCGGTTTGGAGACTTGCGAGACCGAAGAGGCCGTGATATAACGTTCGACTTGACTTGCTTTCTTTGCTTGAAAGAATACGAGAAAGACGATGTAGTAAGTCAACTTAGTAGGTGTGGTCATGTCTACCATACGACATGTCTTAGAAAAATGATCATGGATGATTGTGAGTTAAGTTGTCCTTTTTGTAAATCATCCATTTTTAAAGCGATGCCTAGAAATTATTTGCTTTAATTAATATGTTCAATTTTTTCGTTTTTTCATTATCCTTTTTTCAGCTTTTTAGTATACGTTACTAATTATACATACCGTAGTTAGTACATAATTTTTTTTTTTCCCGAACGGCGCCTAGTACATAAGTTCTTATAAATATAAATGTTAATAGTCGATTTAATTTTTCCTTTTTAAGCCTTTTTTAGTAGTGTAGTATCATTATTTACCTCATAAATTTCTATATACATAACTTAATATTCAGATTGACCCAACATGGTCTCTGAAGTTTCCTGCGATACATATATTAGTCTTCTTGTTTAGAACAAAACAACACTCAATTTTGATGAGATTGTTTCGCCTTAATGATCATTACCAGGGAGACATGAAAACTATGTTGGACCTTCCCGTTAGGAGACACTTACACTATGTTCTTGAGTTTTTTTTAGATAGAAAAAAAAAATGAATCTAAATGATTTTTGTATGAATTGAGTTCTTGAATTTTTTTTTAATGATAGAAAGGAAATAAAGTGATATGATTTGAAAGGATTTTTTAGTTATTTTTTTTTTTAAAATCTTTCTCTCATATTTGGGATGATTTGAAAGGATTATCTCTCTTATTTTCTCATCTCATCATTTGATTCATTTCAATTCTTTTCCTTTAAAATGGAACTCAAAAACATAGTGTTAATCACAATCTTGTTCTAGATTACGAGTAATCTTTGCGGTTTTCATCTTTTAGTTAACGTTTTGGCCAAAATTATTCTTATGGTTTGCCTTTCATCTCTACTTTTGTCAAGTCTTCCTACGTGCAGGTCATGTGAGTGGCATTTTTGTCATTTCACTTTATTTCTTCTTCGGTTAGTTAAAATCACCCATGTAGTTTGTTGTTTTCATATTTTTCATCCTGTAGTTAAATTTTTTTTATAATATAGTGTAGATAAGTTCCTCTCGATCTAAAGTAATGATTTCAAACAGAAATATACCATGATGGGCAACTTTGAAAATCATTAGCTCGTGTGACTCACTTGACCGATTGGAGATATATAAAACATAACCCCAATCCGACCAATTTATAAGTAAAAAGTAAGAAGAAATCGCTCTCTATTTTCTCGATATATATACCTTGAAATCTAGCTAAGATTTGAAAAAGTAGCACGTCTTATAGTTTTCTCTACTTTAGAGCATGAGAAAGAGTTCAAGGAAGCAATGGAAGTGCTACACCATAAGAATGTCTCTAAGATCACAACCACGTATGTGGTTTTTCCTTTTCTCATTGATATTAATTATATATATTCATGGTTTCCATCGCAAAGAGAAAAAAATATATTTGTAACATGATATTAGCCATTGAAATTAATAAACAAATAAATCTCAACCATCTAAACTAAAAGTCAAATTTGCCTATTCTATATATGGTAACCTTTTAATGTCAAGACTTCTTGATAATTACTTCGTTTTATTTAACCAAACTTCCAAAACGCGTTTTAGATTTCAACCCATCACTCCAAAGTCCAAACTACGTTTACCACTACCAAGAACTATTGAACATTAATGTAATATTTCTTATGTGGGTTTCTATTAATTTTACATGTTAAAAGTATACTATCAAGCTTAAGCATCGAAGAGAAACATGGATACAATATACAAACCATGCTTTACATTAACTGATGATGATATATATATATATATATATATATTGTTGGTAGAACTAAGAGAAAAAAAATAAATATAACTTTTAATCAAAACCAATGAAAATAAAACACAACTTAATCTTAACCATTGAAATAAAAAGTCAACTTTGACTATTTTAAATATGGTAACATTTTTAATTTTATTAAATGTATTATTTTTGTAATCATGTTACACAACCTGTCTTGGATATCCATGAATAAATATGCATAATACATACTCTAGGGGGAAAAAAAATTTGTTCCAAGTGACGTCCACGTTAATTGTGGGTAAAGTGGAAAAAACGCCTCTTTTTTTTCCCCATCTAACTTGTATATTTAATTCAATTTTTAATTTAACTTCCTCAATTATTATTTGTGTTATGTTTAATTAGAAAAGCTTTTCACGGTTATATTCTTGTATATTTGTCTATTAAGTTTACAATTGAAAGTCTTTAATATGTATTTTGTATCAAGCTTATTGTTAATTGATATATATATATATATATATTTAAAGTGTATTTTAATCCATATAGATCTAAATTTTAAATTATAACTATAATATAATTATATCAGATTTGGGTGAACAAGTTGACGGGTTAAAAATACTTAACCCGAAGTTAACCTAATATCAAAATAGACTTGAAAATCTCAACCAAAACTTGTCAGCCTAAACTGAACCACCTATCTATAAAAAATCGGGTTGGTGGGTTAAATTGTTTGGTGGGTATTTCGAGTCATATGGTTGGTGCAAATGACAGATTGATTTCAAGTAAATTGGGTCATGGGTTGTAAGATCAAATGAGTTGATGGGTTGACTAATTTAAAATATTTAAAATTTAAAATGTTTTTGGATTGGCCGGTGCCTTATTAACCCAAAAAGTCAACCCGACACCGACATCGCCATCGACACCTACCCCTACCCATCAATATAATATAATTATACCAAGTTCGGGTAAATGGGTTGACGGGTTAAAAATACTTAACCCCGAACTCGACCTAATAGCAAAATCGGCTTGAAAATCTAAACCAAAACCTGCCATCTCAAACCGAACCACCAATCAAAAAAAAATTAGGTTGATGGTTAAATGGTTTGATGAGTTGATTTCAGGTCATATGGTTGGTGGGTTGGCATATTAATTTCCAACAAAATGGGTTGTAGGCTGTCAGATCAAATGAGCTAGTAGGTCGACTTATTTAAAATATTTATATAAATTTAAAATATTTTTGGGTTGATGGTTGACCTATTAACCCAAGAGGTCAACCCGACACTGACACTGACTTCTACCCCTACCCAAAAAAATTAAGTTGACAGATTATCGGGTCAAGATTTTATAACCCTAACCCATTTTTCCCGGGTGGGTTTCAAGTGGAATTTGGGTAAGGTCAACTATTAAAAACATTGATATATATCAAATCGTCTCTCTCTCTCTCTCTCTCTCTATATATATATATAAGTTAACTTGGTAACCCGGTCACTGACCGGGTATTAATCTAGTTTATAAAGTTATAACTTACATTTAATTACCACCAGCTCTCTAATAATTACATAAGAGACCTAATTAATAATACAATGCTAATAATACACGGTCTAATAATATCGGAAACAAAGATAACATCTTAATGCTATAGTTAAAAATATGTTAAACTTGAGGTAACTTTTTGTCTTTATGGGTAAACCTTGATGAATTTTGAAAAACGTGTAGTTGATGAAAGAAAGTGACAATAAAAACTGAGATTTACTTATGTATTTTCGATGGTTTTTTGTATGTTTGATGAGCAATTCTTTATTTTTGCTTCTTTGTATTTATACTGTTTGGGTTTCTATAATTGATTTGGACTGTTTTTGATATATAATCTATCTATTTTATAAATACCTTATAAAAAGGGAATCTTTTCTTTAAAATCTCAAAAGATGAATTGATATACCTAAAATATCTATCTCATTTTATAATCTATCTATTTTATAAATATTTTATAAAAAGAGAATCTTTTCCTTAAAATCTCAAAAAATAAATTGATATACTTAAAATATCTATCTCATTTATCCATTAACAAAAACATGTGCGGGCATATGAGGAATATACAAGAGGTTTTGAATACGAATCCTTCAAATTTTTGGATTATTTTCAAATTTGAATTGAATACAGTAATACGTATCAATGGGTGAGCGACAAAAAGTAATGCTCCTGCCTCATGGTGGTGGTCGGGCTTATTTTTACTGTCAGTAAGATGGGAGTTGGGTTGTGTTGGACAACATGTCAAAGATGAGTTAGAGTTAGAGCAGATATAGTTGAAGAGTCGAAATGGGCAGGTTGGGTTGGCCCATAAATAGTTTTCTGGCCCATTTTATTATTTGTTGGATATTTACACGTTGAATATGATATACAAGTGTAATTATTTGCTATCATAATCTAAACGTAATTTGTTTAGCAAAACGATTTAGGAAGCTACATGCATTATGCATACACCTTGAACAACTTTCGACACCATTGGCCATTTACAGTAACTTTTAATACCAACAGTTACACTACTACAGTTTGACTTTTGTGATTTGTTGTTTTATAATGTAAATGGCTCGAAATTAAGATATTTGATAATTATTTTAGTTGAGAGAACTTAAGATCAGATTTGCTTCAATTGGATAAACGCGTAATCAAACTATAAAAATATCATATTCGAATGTGGTTTTTACTTTCTTAAAAAAATTTTGGATGCACCTTAATTATAATGTAGTCGTTCATTTTCTTTCTCTTTTACAATATAAAACAAGGTTGCTTTCAATATGGTCATACTATTTTGAAAATTTAAAATGATACAAACATTCTATTCAACTAATTAATCAACTTGTACAACAATTAGTTTGTTTAGTAGCACTTACTTCATCCACAACATATATAATTTCTTTTCTCCCATCAAGAGCTTGCTTTGTTGGTTCTTTTTCCTTGGCTTCAAGGCTTTTTTGACTTGCAATTTCAAATATTTTTGTGATCATTTGAAGAAATGCATCTTCTACATTTAAATTCTCTTTTGCAGAAGTCTCCATAAAACATAAATCCTCAAGTTGAGCAAGACTTTGACCGTCTTCGGCCTTTACTTCTCTAGCGTCAACCAAGTCGGATTTATTGCCAACAAGAATAATCACCATGTCGCGATTTCCATACTCCCTTAGCTCATGTAACCATTTCCTCAAGTTTTCAAAGGTTACCCTTCGTGTTATGTCATAGACCAACATAGCGCCTAGTGCTCCACGATAGTATGAACTTGTTATAGCTCTAAATCTATATATATATATATAAAATTAATAATAACTATAACACGATCATCACATGACCAAATTAAAGTGTCGAAGGTAGTTTTTTTTTTTTTAACAGTGAGTTAGTAGTTAGCATCCGAGATACTGACATCTAATTAAGCAGTATATACACAGTGTTTTTAGTTTTTAAACGCTTAAACACTTCTAAGTCACTTTATATTTGTGTACACATACTATATGACTAACTTTCTATAGTGATGTTTAATTAAATTGCATCATAGACAAGAAAAACAAGAAAAGGAAGATATATATGTACCTCTCTTGTCCAGCAGTGTCCCATATTTGAGCTTTAGCGATCTTGTCTTTGATCTTAACATTCCGATAAGCAAATTCAACCCCGATCGTCGGCTTAGAATCAAGACGAAACTCATCTTTAGCAAACCTTGACAAAAGATTTGATTTCCCAACTGCTGAATCCCCTATCAAAACCATTTTAAACAAGTAATCACATTCTTCATCAAACAAACTACCAGCCATATATCAATATATGGAATGATATATAATATTTCTTCTATATATATATATATCTTCTTCGAAAATCTAAGCTTGAAATATTAAGAAGAAGAAAATTAAATGAACTTTTATTTTTGGAGAGTAAATTAAGGAACTAGCTAGTAAAAGAGGTTTTTAGTGGTTTAAACTTACAAAACTTCTAATATTTGACAAAGACTTGATGTCGATCATTACTTTGGTTATGTCAAAGGCATGTTTGTTTAATCAATGATCAAAAGGTTATAGCCTCGGTGGCCCTACTTTTTCATAGACTTTTCATGTTGGCTTTGAAAACAAATATATTAAGATAAGGTTAGTTTGCTTAGGTATTTTCGTGCTATTTTATTAATAATTATATTAGTTATTTGATTTGATTCGTTTAATTTCTTGTCATCCAAATAATATAGTTGACAAACAATTTTATTCGTATTTATCTATGGATTACATTCGTTTGGAAGTTGGAACTCAATATTATTTCACATACCCTACACATATCTTAACACGTAACCATGTGTAGCTTATGTCACGGTTATATTCAATTTTGCCTATATTTAACGACTTTAAGTTAAAGTATGTTTAAATAATACTATGGAATGTATGTAGATTTTTGTCTCGTGTATAAATTTATACCAAATAACAATCCTAAATGATTTAGAATATATAGTTTATGATTGATCCATCAACACGTACATTTTTTTTTTAATATATAAAAAAAGCATTAAATTTATACATCATCAACTTTTAAGGATAAAAGTCATAAAACCTTAAGTCAATTTTGAACCTCATATATGGGTAAAAATCCCTCATGTGTCCATACTAGTCGTAGGCATTGCCACACTTGCATTGTAAAGAACAAATATATAGTTAATAGTAAAATAATTTTTTTTTTATTTTTTTTTAAATTTTTTTTGTAGAAGTAATTTCTTCTCGGCCTTTGTTAATCGATATTACATGCATATTCGTCTATTCTGTAAAATATAAGATGTTCTAATATAAGAATTATGATAATATATATATATATATATATATATATATATATATATTTTAACAAAGACTATTACTAATTAATGTAAACATTGTTAAGTAAATGCTAAATAATACAACACTTAAATGAGGTTAGACTTATTTTGATATATCTAATAATGGAGTAATAGTATAGCTGCTTGAGCCTTGAGGCGTGTTAACAATCCTAGTTATCATAATTATGTACTGTGTACACAAAGGAAAGAAAGCAATATGAGTAATTATGCAAGGATATCATGCTTAAAAAAGTTCATAAAGTAATTTACCCAGTTAAATTAATATGGCACTTTTGTGTGATGTGTGATATTTGACCTTCCATCCACTAAGTTCAAGTGCTCATATATACATGTGTTTATACATATATATTAAAACTCTTAACCGTATAAGCTAGATTGATTTTGATATGATACGATCTACAACAAATGTGTAGCACCAACCAATTAAACTTTGAAATCGATCTCTCTAACTTAATGAGTCGACTAATGATCCGTTGATTTTGGTTAACTAATTTGTCTCATCTTTTTAAGTTGTGAATTGGGTGTGAAGTCTTTTTCCTCTTTGCTTCATAGTGAAGCATTTATGATTGTCATATAGCACACTCTTCTACTGGCTTTCCATATATTTGATCTTTTGTTTTTTGTTTTTGGGTAAAAATATTTGATCTTTTGTTTGTTAAAATAAAAAAGCTGTATCTCGTGATTTGTATGTCACGGACTCGTTATTATTGAGAAATAGAAACAAAGTAGAATTTTAATGCATGCAAGCAAACAACAATGATTATAATAGGGAGGTGTTTCATGTTTGAGATTGCTTTTTCTATATGATTATGATTTTGTGCTTTAATTGAACATCATAAATTCTTAAAAGTATTCGGTGAACCATAAACAAGAGTTTATATGTTTATTTCATAATAAAACTAGCACCGTTAAGAATCATGCATGGCATTAGAATCTTATCTTCTACACTGTGAAAGAAATTATAGAGTGCTATAACAAGTTGGGGCTGAGGAAAAAAAAGAAAGAAAGGATTTCCAAAGAAGTTATCTTTGTTACTTGTTGGTATCTTTGGAAGGTTTGAAATGACAAGATCTTCAATCAAATTTCTTTATATTCGGCCAAGGTTTTTCATCATGATATTAAGACTCTTGGTTTTCTTTAGTATAGAAGTAGATTAAAACACGGAAGTATTAGTTGAGAGGATTAGAATTGTTTTAATGTAACTAGTCTTCCTTTATAATCATTTTCCATCCGATAACTACTAGTGTGAATGACTTATACTTTTCAAAAGAAATTTTTTTTTTCCCGTTGTTCTAAACATTTTCTTAAAATAATCATCATTGAGTATACACTTTCAAAAATAAACACTTCTATAAGAACAACCCCACACTAATACTAATATAAAGTAAAGTAATCCAATGTCATCTTTCATAAATTTTAAGTTTAAATATCATTGAATCTAACGACACAAGCTTTATGCAAGAGAACACATTATGCAATCATCGTATTAAGTCCAACCATTAGATCAAAACCACTCAACGCATTACTAAATGAATAAGAACATTCATAATTAAAAGAACATGGTTTTATGACAAGGTGAGTTTTTTATATTTAAAATAAAATCATTTTTCAAGCAAATGCGATTTTACAAGGTTACTCTAAGTTTAAAATCACTTTTCTATATCTTTTGACATTTGAGAATGAGAAAATTTCCTCTAAAATATATACTCGTCGAAAATCTTAATTCTGCCTAGTCTAATTTTAGTTTTTCTATACTATATTATACAGATTTCTCTGTTTAAAATTTTAAGTTTCAACATTTACTTCTTAAAAATGTTCATTCTATTAATTCTATATTACCAAATACCCTTTCTCTCTCTTCAAATCTCAACCAATCATCTTTTTTTTCTTCCCTCCATAAATCATTTATTCCTCCAAATCATTTAAAATCTTTTATCTCACAGACCGTATATCGATAAATTATAAAAATTATATGGGTGTTCTTAAAATTTCATGCTCTTTCGTTAGAGATTTCATTCGATATACTTTCGACGAAATTTTAAATCTGATGGCGGAACCCATACGGCTATCACACTTTATGACCTATCATCCAACCATCTCACCGCCGCGACGCACGGGTATTACTATTAAAAGATTCAAATATCCAACACTTATATCAAAATTATTTCCATGACAAGGTATTTAAATTGTAGAAAAGTAAACTACGAGGTTATATTTTTAAACCAACCCAATGAAAATGATGAATCCTAAATCAACAAAAATTGGCTAAAAAAAACCCCCAAAAAATGTTATTAGGGTTCATATCCTTACCACAAATAACACCCCCAAATCTATTCACAAACCCAAAATTAATTCCAAAGCAACAAACTTTATATCCAATAATCAAAACCCACAATTTATCTTGTAACAAAAAGGCCCTTAAAAGATTCAAACTTTCATTTTCAGAAGAAAACAAACAACAACTTACAGAAGAAAATGAAAAACAAGATAATGATGATGATGATGTGAAGAAGAAGAAGAAAGAACAAAATGGTGAAGATGAACGGCCAAGATTCAATCTTAAGTGGAGTGAACTGTTGTTTGACCCGGATCCGAATAATGTAGTGGCAGTCGGGTTAACGGGTGTATTGGCATGGGCGAGTGTTCAAGTATTGTGGCAACTTTTTGTTATATCATTTGCTATTTTGATTGCTGCTGTTAAGTATTCTCTAATTGCTGCTCTTTTGATTTTTATTCTTATTACTTTGCTTTAAATTTGTATAAAGTTTTTGTGATAATTCATAGTTTGATTAATATTAGTAAGTAAAGCTTTGAGTTGTGAAGCTATATTTATTTATTTTCTTGTAGAAATGTGGTTAATTTGCGTACCGAATCGATGTGCATTGGATGATTTCGTAAGTAAATCACTATATTGGAATCGAAAACATTGCAGGGTAATTTAAATAGAAGTATTTGTAGCATTTTGGAAACAAAAAGGATGAAGCTTTGTCTAGTTTTTAAAAGTCTAGAATTACACATTGTGACAGTTTACAGATAGAAAAAGATTGCAGTAAATTTTATCTGAAAAATGCAGCATACTTACATTTTTCTTACTAAAGTATGCGACTTGTTCCATTATATTGTGAAAAGATTGCAGTATGCACCTTAAATGGTCTAGATTGCATACTTTGGTAACATAATATGTATGTTGTGTTAAATGGTTATAAAGGATAAGTTATATCCTTTGATAAAAGGTAATAATATGTGGCATTTTCTTCTCTGTTTGCCCTTTTGGTGATATACAAACTCTATAAAGTATGAAAGGCCGTTCTGCAATTTTAGAGAAATGATCGAGCGGGCATAAGTACTTAGTAGTAGGTCATGAATCGAAAGCATCCATAAACTTAATATCTGCACCTAACCAAAAATTTTTATTGTTGCTAATTTTTGCTCTCAAGGAGTTTGGGATTGCATTTCACAATATGACATTCCTGAAAACCATAGGCAAAAAGTACAATGGATTTTGACTGCCTTGAATCATACAAACGTAACCAAGCGAGAAACCTGGATTCTTTGGTTGGCGCTTAGTCTTGTGAATCCAAGTTAATGTTAGAAAATTCTAAGTTACCTACAAACTAGAAGGCTCTTACTCTCTCGTTCGATTGAGTGTGAAGTGCTTTAATCCGGATTGCTTGTATCCTGCAAATATTCCCAAATGTCAGGTCTTAAGTTAGATTATTGCCATGTTGTCTAATGGTATATAATAGTAGAGGTGTCAATTTCGATTGACTCACTTATGAATAGGTCGATACATGTTATAGTTTATCTCTAAATGGCAAGAAGATTTAGCGACAAAGAAATGGGTCAAATCGATTGAAATTTACCCGAGATACATTTTGATACATGAAACCTCTTTCATCAGTTTCTTAAAACATTAAATGTTACTTTTGAAATAATAAAAAAGTTGTAATCATGTTTGACACTACTAGTTTTCAAGCATAAAAAATATGTCACGAGCCAAACCTTTTTTGACATGTTACCCATTTATGTGACCCATCCAGTTTGCCACCTCTAGTGTTTTAACGCTAGAAACGATAGTAAACTGACCGTGGCAAGATCGCTTTCACTATTGCTTGGGGAAATCCTATTGGTTGCCATGGATGATGTCATGTATTCTTCACCAAAATCTCTTAACCTATTAAGCTCAGGCAACACAACCTTGCCAAGATCCGGTCTATCTTTACGCCGCAGCTCAGCACACTGAATTGATAGTTTTGCAAATCCTAGGGCTTCATCAACTGGCCAGTCACGAACTGTCGGATCCAACATCTTGTCAAAAGTTCCTTTGTCAATCGACCTTCTAACATGATGAGCCAAACCCATGGCTGGTCTAGCTGTAATTAACTGTAACAACATAATGCCTAATGAATAAACATCTGATTTGACACCAAGCATCCCAGTTTGCTGATATTCTGGGTCGATGTAACACATGGTCCCAGCTGCTGATGTCATTCTATACTGAGTGACATCTTCAGTTACTGACGCTGGAAGTAGCCTGGCTAGTCCCACGTCACTTATTTTACTCATAAAATTTCTGTCTAAAAGAATGTTTCCGGGCTTCAAGTCACGGTGAACTATTGGTTCTGGTTTGGTCTGGTGGAGAAACAAAATTCCAGTGGCTATTTCTGCCGCTATTTTGAATCTAACTTGCCATGGTAACGGCGGGGTGTTTCCTCTTCTTAGTAGACGATCTTCTAAGCTACCATTAGCCATGTACTCATATACCAAACAACAGTATTCTGGGCATGCTCCAAGGAGCAGAACCATATTCGGATGTCGCATACAACTCAATACTTCCACCTGTCAAAAAGCAATTACAAAAAACTTATGAAGCAAGTCATTACTCTTGAAAAACATGATGCATTTTAAAATGCTTTGCACCTCTTGCTGAAACTGTGATCTTCCTTGAGCAGCATCAGGTCGTAAGACTTTAATCGCGACTAGTTGATTATCAAGTGTGCCTTTGAAAACAGGGCCATATCCTCCTTCACCTATCTTTCTTGATTCAGTGAATAATTCTGTTGCTTTTTCTATCTCATCAATCGTGTATCTTCTGTACCTAAACTGGTTTTGCTCCATACTCTTCAAATCTTGTTGCTTTTCTTCGGGGTGCTCGAGTGCTTCCTTCTGGGATTCTATCTCTGCGATTCTTCTAGAAGCTCTTGCTTTCGCCATCAATGCTTGATATCGTTCTTTTTCTTTATCTGCAACCTCTTGTAGTTCGCCTTGAGCACCACTGGCCTCCGATAGTCTATTTGCTTCTTCAACTCGAGATCGTTCAAGTTCTCCTGCCTGTGAAAGTATTTATAAAACTTTCATAGGATTTTGCTTGGATTTTTTTTGTGCAATTTGTTCCTCATATAAATAATTTTAAAAAATGGACTATTGTCAGAAGACCTTTTGTTTTGCAGTAAGTGCATCTTTGCAGGCTGAGCTATACATCTCCATTGTTCTTTGGAGTTCCATCTTTAACCTTCTCATTTCGTTATCAACTTCATCCTGTCGCAAAGTAAGTTAATGACAGAAAACATGTCGACTATGTCTAGAGGCATATATAGAGGTGAACAGATAACAAAAGAAAAGCTGAGATTTAAACCAAGTTGTCTGTCATTTTTATCAGAGTTGGTTAATTTTAACACATATGTAGGTGCAATTCATGTTGTGTTGTAAACAACGTATGAAATGGTATAGTTAGAAAACATTAGTAACAAAGAAAACGGGCCAAAGGGGTCGAGTGGGCCAAACATGTCTAAAACTACTTACACTATAATCGTGACAGGGTATTCAAATACCTACTACGTATAATTTTTATATTATCAAGTTACTTTTACTAAAAAAATTCAACAGGATAAAATGTTGCCAGGTTATAACACAACTCGTTTGACCTAATACCCACCCTGACAATCCACCCATTTGGGAACCTCTAGCGTCTATATCAGCAACACATGACAGATCACATAATAATTAGCAACTAAGATGTTATTACTAATTGTCGTTGGTTTAGTGACTTTTGGTAACATCTTCTTGTGTTACAAATATAAAGGTTTGTGTAGTACCGTTCGTGCTGAAGTAATTGAGGATGATGAAAACATCGAACCCATATCAGCTCCAGTGGTTCCACAGAATGGTGACTCAAAGCTACGTTCTGAAGCCGTCGACATTCGTGGAGTCAAATCAGCACCAGAAAGGTCATAAAGCATTGCATTAGCATTAGACATTCGATCACAACTTGGCCTTCCCGAGCTCACAAATGATATATCTGTGTCTGGTTCCGAGAGCTCCCCACACAATAATTTTGCATTCAATCCTCTCCCTTTATTAAATGGTGACCTGCATGATATATTATTATTAATCTCTTCAAGTTCAAGAGGCACATTTGGGTAAAAAATCATAATGGGTTTGGGTAAAAATGGATTAGTTGACCTGAAAAACTTTTATTGACCACTTTTTATAGATTATTATTAGTACTTAATGATTTAAAGATGAATACAAACACTACGTTATAATGATAATGTTAATTTCTTTTTGTAAACTTATTGAGAAAGTTGCATAACAAATAATAGTATGAACAAAATTTAACTTGGTTGACCCATTTGACATGTTTTTTTTTTTTTGACCAACTCTTTGAACTTGCCTAATTGATTCAGGGTCTTCTGGTGCCGGAAGTAGTGGCTTCTCTGGCGCGATTTCTGGTTCTGTTCACAAGTTCTTTGAGTCATGAAAAACAAGATAACTTTTGGGAATGTATTGTATTTAAACTGAAAATAAATGACTGACTTTTAATGTTAAAACTATTCTTGCGGCGTACACTTGCTTCAAAGTTGGTGTTAGATTGTTCTTCTATTTTCTCACGTATAGGAGATGGAAACGGGACTGTTCGTGAAGATTTCTTTGCTGAGGATATCTTTCCTTTTGAGATGACATAAACAGTGCAGAAATCTGGTATCGATTTCATTACTTGGCTTGGCACATCAGAACTCCGAAATCTGTTTATAAATGTTTTAATCGTTACTCATTAGTCCAAGCATTCAGCTATCATTATAGAAATGCTTACAATATTAACTCAAAGGTGATAATCGTTAAAACATTTAAAGGTTTTGCAAAAATTTCATTTGAATAAATGACCTGATGAAACCATGCCGTGATGAGGCACCAAGGACCAAATATTCTATGGCAGCATAAGATGCATATTCCGTGAGTGCTTTTGCTATATTTGCATCTTCAAGTATAACATCGTAACACTGTATCTGCAGTGCAACAATTTTAGCAAAACCATGCAAAAGATACCCAACAAGACAGATAGTAGTAAAACACGTACTTCTTTACGCGTACAGAAGCAATGGAACGTGAGGAACAAATCTCTTGTTTGCTTCTCAGTTTGTTGCTTGTTTGCAGCAGATGCATCAATCCCTCCCCCTACATTCATATTGGCACATCTGTTATTTAAAAATGAAAAACTCCTTACGTTTTCCACTTACAACTAAACGCATTTTCAGAAGTTTAAGTTTCTAGAACTAAAAAACCCCTTCCATTTTCTTATGAATTCTAAGTGGAAAATTAGAAAACGTTTTCTGTAACTTAACGCAGTCTAATTGTTTTATCTTGTTTCAAGGATTATGTGACTCAACAATCGTGTTAGGGGTTATATATTGGTCAAATAGTTGAAATTGATATGGGATTATAAGGTTCTCTCTCTCTCTCTCTCTCTCTCTCTCTCTGTTTCAATTAGTTGTTATAAACAATGTTAATATCTGAATCGTTTGACAGAATACAAATATTGCCTGTAGGAGGGGTTTTCCGGATGACATGAATGAGGACAACGGTTTGTCCACGGGTAAGAAGATGTTCAATGGACCATTTAAGCGCTTGCTGGCTGTATTTGTCCTTGTCTATAGCCACCGCAACCATGGCGGTTCCAGTTCCCTTCCTCTGCATTCGATCACCACCCTGCAAACTACTTCCGCTTTTCTGAAGCCACATTCTCTGATTAATTCAGTCTTTGTGGATATTTGTTAACATTATATTCCATGTTCGATGTCCATTCTCATGTTAGATCATCTTTTTTCATATTTTTATTTTTAATTCCTCTATGATTTTTGGTTGTTTCTCTCTTTCTAATTTTGTCAATAAATTTTGACTCCCAAAAAGAGTGGAATTGGTGGATGATGTTTGGAAATTAACTGAAAAATAGGGTCATCAAAAACCACATATTCTCTGTGGGCAGCATAAATCACGAGCTAAAATCTCGCGAGGATATTTGAGGACTAAAAATTCCATTCAATTTATTAGAAGAGTTTTAATGAGGGTGTGCTTAAACCTGAGTTATAACTTCGGCTCAAGACATGAACGGAAAAAATGGCAGGGACATGGGTTCGGTCAATCTTGCAAATTAGAACTTGATGAGGAACATGTTTCCCTAAAAAACTAGTTCAACCAATCTAACCATGTGCCCTTGTTGAGCTTAGGCGCCTATTTAAAGAAAAAACAAAATCTTTCAAATTGGGTTCATACCAAACCCTCATTCAAAACAGCAGCTTTTATTAAAACATACATGCTAAAACGACTTGTAGATATTCAATCATTGAAAATATATAATTCTATACTCCGAGCAACCAAAAACAAAAAGACACTCTAAATGACTGAATCAAACGGGATAGGAATAGCCACGAAGGTAAGATGAATCAACACCAGACTCACGAGACAGTGCCACCCTCCCTGTTCTTGCAACCTACAAATAATGATCAAGGATTAAGTAAATAGGACTGCAACACAAAAAGACTGACCACTCTAGTTCAGTTCTAGAACTGTAGTTTGGTCACGAACAATGAGATTGTTCATGGTTCCAAATGAGCAAACCAAGCTGTGGGTTTTAAACTGGAAGGTGACATGTTCAAATAGAAATATTATAAATAACAGATTTCACAAACAAACCTCGCAAATTCCACATGGCTCTAACAGTCTCTGTAATGCTACCATCTTATTTACATCTCCAGTGACCTGGAAAATACAAGAAAAACAATTTATTGCTGAAACAACCCAACGGGGAAAGAAAAACAGAAAAACTGTGAAAATAAAGGTAAGGATCATGAAATTTTGTAACGTTCAATAGTAGGATCATGAAATTTCAGTCAACACGTGTAATATGCAAGTGAATTATATTTAAATTTCACCTCGAGTGTAATTGTGTGATCTGATACATCTACGGCTTTAGCTCTAAATATGCTTGCAATATCAAGAACACTGCGTCGAGCTGTGGAATTGACGGCAACTTTAATCAGCATTAACTCTCGCTCAGCAAATGGCACGGATGTTAGGTCTATCACCTAAACAGAAAAACAAGTATCAGTCAAATGAATTAGAAAAGCAGCCTCAAGAGCTGGAATGTGAACTAGAAACCAGATCAAGAGCTACAAAATGGTGGTGTAATAGAATAATTATATCTCCTCAGTAGTATCAATAGCAACCAAATGGGTAGGGGTGACAAAACAGACAGGTGGGTACTGGGTCAATGAAGAGTCCTTTTGGTACTATTCAAAGTCCTTTTGGGTCAAATAAAATAACAAAAATTACATTATTTTAATAAATCTATTTTTCTATAACCTATTTGAAGTGAAACACATCTTGTCAAACTTTTTCGTTTTTTACAGACTGGTGATAAAAGCGATCAAGAGAATTACAATAATTATACGAGTATCACTCTCTGGGAAACTTTCAACCTGTTCGAACCACTTGACCCATTTCCTTATTAGTTAAACCTTTCAATTTTACCAGCACAGCCCAAATCTACCTTTCCATAAGAACTGGGTCGTAAACAACTACAAATGGACCTTGGAGGGCGGAAAATGAGACTAGTAGTACTGCTCATTCATAATAAACTTAACATATGAAGCATTTTCCAACTACAATATATACTCACATCATGAACATCTATCAACTTGTATAGTTGTTGAACCAACTTGCTGATAGACTCATTTGTACCGGGAACGACAGTTGTGATGCGGGATCGCCCTTCAACTTCTGCATGACCAACTGCTAGACTCTGAATCAAAAATGCAAACACCAAACTACTTGAACCTCTGGTACTTCCATATGTTCAGGAAGCAAATTAATGAAATATCCGGAATACAAAAAACATACCTGAATATTGTAACCTCTACGAGCAAAAACTCCTGTTACTATATTTAAAACTCCGGGAGAGTCATTTACAACCATCGATAAAGTGTGTGACCGAAGCCCGCTTGTCTAGAAACATCAAACTAAAAATTACTGATACTTCAATGCACCTCAGTGACATTTGTGAAATATGAGAAGTGATATCAAGTTCTTACATCTTCTTCGTTAAGAAC
Source organism: Erigeron canadensis (assembly GCF_010389155.1). Classification (NCBI taxonomy): domain Eukaryota; kingdom Viridiplantae; phylum Streptophyta; class Magnoliopsida; order Asterales; family Asteraceae; genus Erigeron; species Erigeron canadensis. Next base: position 33,357,216 of record NC_057761.1, on the reverse strand, counting down.
ACCCCAGTGTGCATCAAGAACTTGATTAAATGGAAAGTCATCTCCTTGCTCTACTGGATAAACATCTCCCTTCACAAATATAATTTAATACAGATAAGAAATACCACCTCATTCACCATCTGTGTATGAAGTATTCAAGTCTAAACTACATCGTGCAAGATAGATAATCGTCGAACCAGACTAATTTATATTATAACGGGTCAAACGAGTAAAGCAAATAAGTTTAAAAACAAAGAGCTTCGGCTGAAAGTTGCCAAATGTAGTTTTAAGCATAAAACCACTAAAATCTTTCTTTTCAATGGTGCCTCCTATATCATTTTGTTGAAAAGCAATGCCGTATAGTTGCATTTACATATATAAAAAGTTTAGTTATGTTTTACAAACTAATTATGTATAAAAGATCAAACTGAACTTGGGACAAACACCAATTCAGGTCAACATTAGCCGATCCGCAAAAAAAAATTCCGCTTTGACCCAATTTCCCAACTAATTTGCAACCTCTACAACCCAGGTTAGCGTCAGTCAAAAAGAGAAAGCAACTTACCCCAACAGACATATCGGTTTCTATAAATTCTGCACTTTTTTTGGCCTGAAGAGTAGTTCTTGCGTTCATTTCTTCAAGGTCTGGATATGAAGCTGCTGAAAAACGCCAGAAAGGAGCATCCTCGCCCATTTTTTCTCTTCTCAAAGCAATCTAAGGCATACAGAATTTAACAATCAATATGAAAGAAGAATAGGAAAAAATAGAGACTTAATAATAACTTACTTTTCCAGTCCTTGCAACTTCTCGAATCCCAAATTTACTCAGGTTTCTTTGCACTGCAACCATTTTCCCTGGGTCACCAGTTACCTAAATTCCAAAGAGTCAAAGTGTGTACGAATTTCATATTTATCAAAAAGGTCATTGAAAAATTACAAACTAACACAGGTCCTCTATAGAGCATTATACTTTTGTAAATTACAATACATAAAGACCCAAAACTGAGTCCAGATCAGTTGTGCCTGAAAAAACAGTAAACACTTTAAAGGTTAAAGTAAAATTTCAACTTCCATCACCTCGATTGTTAGCGAGTCCTGTGAGATATCAACGATTCTAGCTCTAAAGATGTCCACTAACCACTTAACCTGAAAATCAAAACCATAAGAATATGGTGAGATAACATATTCTCACACATTTTACTTGTCCACTAGATAATCATAATACAGTCATAAGCAAAATCTGTTTATCCAAACACTTATGTTATCAGTACTAAAGGTCACACTAATCATATGAACAATTTAAATGGCATATCTAAAACACCCCCGTCATGGAAATATGTTCGTCTCCATGAATCAGAATAATGTAGTATGTTATGAATAACAGCCAAAAACCCAAACATGATTAACATTGCATAATTACCTCCATACGGTAACTTGGATCTGCATTGATCTTGATAAGCATCAACTCACGTTCTACTTGTGGCTCCTTTGAGATATCTTCGACCTGTTCATGGTAGTCAACTTCGAGAAACTTAAAAAAGAAAATAACCATAATGGATCGATGGTTTAAACTTGAAACAGAAGTCAACCTTCAAAACATTAACAAGCTTTAGAAGCTGTTTCATAACTTGCTGCAACACCCTTTCGGTTCCAGATACAACTATAGTGAAAAGAGCTTTGTCCTTGTTTAAACCAACAGCAAGAGACTCGATATTATATCCCCTCCTTGCGAAAACTCCTGCAATCCGATTTATCATTCCACTCTCATCACCAACAAATACTGAAATAGTGTGGCGCCTCACCCTGTGTTACATTAAACTTTATTTATAAAGATATATCGAGAAATTAATATGTAAACCTTTCATAAGAATATATGAAGGCAAATGACAAAGTATAAATAAGGAAAGCAAATAATTTAAATAACTACACGCAATTAAATGGCATCAGATATCAATGCCTATGGTGTTTAGTTAACCATATCGGTTAGTAAAAGTTCAATATCCAGTTCTAACTTAAGTATCAAATGTAGTTACTAAGCATAGACTTAGATATTTATCACATGGTAGAAACAACACTCATAACTTCAATATTTGAAGAAAAAAAATACAATACCATGTGATCAAATATCAAACCACCAATAAGCCCCCAAAAAAACTTAATATGGGACAATAACCAAAAAAGCTTCAGTGGGTATCAACGACCTCATAGGGGAAATCAAAAGCCAGGATCACTTAAAAGGGAATCAACGAAATCCAAGAGCAATCAAATACCCAAAAAACACCCCAGAGAATATCAACAAGAGAGGTTAAATAACATAGAACACCCTAAGTAGCTCTCTGATATAACGTCAACTTGAAGTGTACTATAGATTTCAAGAGTAGGTGGCAACTCTGTCATCATTAACCTAGACTATGCATTGTGCTCCAAGTGTAATCCTGACAAAGGGAATACTGTGTATCTGGGGCCCAATCCGTAGTCGTCCCAGAATCCATACTAGTAGCCGACACACGATGCAGGCTCAGGCAGCAACCCCACTAGTTATGACTACATATCCAACAATTCAACCAAAGATCACCATCATCTTCAAAATATGCTTTATTCTTCACTCACTCACACCTTAAGGCTTAAGCTCTATCTTAACCTTCTATACTTATAGTTTGATTCTCACCCTAGACCTCGATAGCAAGGTAACCCCATACGCCCCACTAGACAAACATTCTTCAAATTATTTTGTGGGTCACTAGAAGAATAACTATTGCAACCGATACATCGAGATTCCCTATCCCTATTCCCTTAGGCTAACACTTCACTCATCTACACTGATCAATCCGTAACAAAATCTCATTTGAAAAGAAAAAAACATAAATTTAAGAATACTAAGTTGCATAATGACTGAAAACACAAACAAAACAAACATGCAAATGTTACAACTATACACACACATTACCAATGTAAATATTGTTTTTACCATTGTCCCCATCGAAATGCAGCATAAAATAACAAGACTAAACATAGATATATGACTAGAAATCTATATATATATATGATTAGCAAAAATGAATCTAAACAATTAATAATAATAAAAAAAGGGGGAGTGGAGGTGGGGCTGACGTGGGTCTAGACGAATTGGATGAAGGTGAGTCAACAGGGGCGGGAACAGAGCCAGTGGTGGAGGCTTTGACAGAGAGTTTTTTGAGGTCAAATTTGCTGTTGGGTTTTTTGGAGGCATATGATAGTTGATTGGGGATGACAGACGGTGGTGGTGGTGGTGGTGGTGTTCGAGTACGAAATGCGGTGGCAGAGTAAGTAGTCACGGCGGCGGCTGCCATTGTTGAGGTATATATATTAATCTATTTATTTATTTGTTGAGTTTTTTTGGTTATATTATATATTGAGGAGCTTTTGATTTAAGGTTGTCAAAATTTACTTTAAGCTGGATTGTGACACGAGGCCTATGTTTAAAAGTTATAACCAATGATATTTTAATCAAAGCAGTCGGGTTTTATAAAACGATTCAACTAGTTATAATCTATATTATCTAATAAAATAAATTCTTTTTCCTTAAACTTTCTACATTTAAAAAATCAAAAATATTTTTCTTCTTTATTTACTAATTTAAACATCTCGATCTAATATACTCCTATAATACCCTTAATGTAATAATTTAAGGTATAGATCCTCCAACACTTAAAATAACTATAATACCACATTTAACATCAAATACTTTTACATTTACCACCACCGTCGCTTCCATCACTGTCCCTACTGCCGCTATCACTACCACCACCACTGCTACATTGTGCAAATATAAGTTTAGTAATGATTTAATGGTCACATTTTTTCATTAAAGTAAGGTTCAATTTTTTCATTTCGAAAGATGTATAAAAATTTAGATTTTTTTTCCAACTCAAATTGAATAATGTGCATCCACAAAAAATTAAATAATTTCATGGAGCTAAAACTAAATTAAACAAAATCACATTCACATTGTCATATATGAACATCATAATATGAGGCCTAAAATCTCGACTCACTACATATATTTTTTTGAAAAATATTCTCATGATATTAGATTAAAAATAATAATTTTAAGACAATTGTCAAAATCACCTTATAAAGTTCATTTCAACTTTAGAGGATCTCAATGAATGATCAAGACATTTTATAAAATCAAAGGATGAAATTAAAAAAAATAATAAATGAATTACATTTGTCATAACTTAAGATTTTTAAAAGAATTATTAGATTATTTATTAAAAAAATATATCATTTTCTTTTCAAACACTCATTGAGCAATTGTCTCAACCACTTAAACATTTCATTTTCATTTTGGGCCTAACTTTTAAATCTGGCATGGCCTAAGTGCCAAATTGTTTATATCACTTTAGCTATGTTGGGCTTCTCAAATCTGAAAATATCAAACTAAAATCAAATCTTTGTGTCCATATCGTTTAAATGATGATATTTAAAAAGGTCAAGACTTAAAAAAATCTAAAATAGTTGCATTATTGATCCTTATGTTATCACCAAATTCGCATGATCGATCCAAACTTTTGCAACGTCACCAAATTTGTCAATTTCTGCATATCCGTATGTATACAAATGAAATGGGAATTAATGTAAATCAACTTTTATACAAATTCATACATATTTATAAGTGTTTATATAGATTTATGCATAAATATAAATTAGATATGAGTAATGATGATGATGAAAAGAAGAGGGCAAAATTTGGGTTAAAGGGGTATATAGGGGTATGTGGGCTTGAAATGACACATCTACCCCTCACATGATACTCATATGACCATAAGGATGCTGAAATTAGATGAATGTTAGTTTTTGGACTCTCGATGAAAAAGCTCTTTTGCCACCAAAAATGCGACTTTACAAAAGTTTGAACCATTCATGCGAATTTGGTGATAACACAAGGAACAAAAATACAATTAGTTCAAAGAATTTACGGCGTCTAATGAACTAATGTCACAATAAGATGATAACGGTGTATAATTGTAGCTATTAAACTTAACTTATCATGTACTAAGATAGTTTACATATCATAGTCAGTCAATTTTGTTTCGAATTAACAATCACAAACAAAATGAATCCGCTAACAA